>NC_140280.1:1973707-1978014 GCF_964030765.1 Micromesistius poutassou | reverse complement strand
GCATACACACATTAGCATAATTGTAATGTCTAATGGACATTGGCTCAAAACCTGAACTACCGTGCGTAACGATGAGTGACGCGTTCGGAACCCCACAGCTGGGCGTCAAAACAAAACATCCTCCTCGCAATGGATCGCGATCATCAGCGGCATATCAAACGGCACCCCGTGATTTGTTCAAATCCAAACTACAGTAGTGCAAACTCTCGATTTTATTTTCAGCATGTGCGAGATCAAAAGGCCGTCTTTCATTCTCATCGTCTGTTGTTGTCACGTAGCGTGCGGGCCTACCTACCGCCGTGCAGCCCCCCCGGGGGGCGCTGTGTGACGGCTGTGTGAGCAACGCACGGCAGGCGACGCGCGTCAGCCCCCGTCCCTAACGAGGAGCAGGCCTCCGCCGAGGGAGCCAGCTCTTGAAGCGCTCCCCGTTCTGCTGTGCTGTCACTTCTGCACGACTTGGCGTTGCTAAAAAATAAAAAAAAGAATAAAAAGAGGTGCTTACTCGCCAGAACCAGGCTCCCGCCTCCGGGGCAGAGCCACCTAGGCTTTCTCCCTTCTCCCTGGCGTCCACCGACCGAAGTCATGAATATATTTATAATGTAAATACGAGCTGTATTTGTGTCAGGGTGTGTGTGTGTGTGTGTGTGTGTGTGTGTGTGTGTGTGTGTGTGTGTGTGTGGGGTTGTCAATGGTAAACGTGTGTGGAGCCTGAGCATTGTTGTGGAGTTCGCATGAGGTCGCTTGCGAATAGAAAAAGAATCCAGATGCACTCAAACAGACACGCACACACACACGAGCCGCGCGCACACACACACACACACACACACACACACACACACACAGAAAGAAAGATAAAGAGATATAGAGTATCTGGACTCCCTATCACACACCAATGAGATGGACCTACCTCCCAATAAACACTGCAAAGTCCATACGGTGTGTGTACCCCCCCCCCTCCCCCTGATGAAGGCTAGCTCTGGTGCTGAAAGAGTCTTCATTGTTGTCATAATTCTTCTCATGAAAGGTGGGAAGAGTATGGTAAAACCAGTGAGGAAGTCCCCCCCCCACCCAGTATGTACTCTAGTATATAAAAGCCATCACCAGCATGTTTTTGACCTTTTGAACTAAATAATAATAATAATTAATGAATGAGACAAACCCTTCAGCTTCTGTTCACTGCTCCAGCAGGGAAAGTTGTTCTGGAAAGTTGTCCAGGTGCTCCTCCCTGTCCCGGCTCCTCTGGGTTTGTGATTACCACCGTTTGGAGTCTCATCAATCTGTATAGGAGGAAGCCACGTTATCACATCGCATATCACAACCATAGACACGTTATCAGGTCACATTTGATCACTGACCATTTATTCATTTCAAACTAAATAAAAACATATTTGCCATTGGGCGGGCTTTAGATGCTTACGTTCGTATAATTGGAGATGTTTGCTAGACATAAATGCTGGGTCTGTTTGAGACTGGAACTATGCGTGTCCTGATCGGTGAAATGGGCATGTCACACCACATCAGCCCCTTGCTATGATGACTTAATACAAATCTAGCCCTATTACCTGCATCAGTCCAAAGGCATGAGAATTGTACCCCCAACCAGGTTAGTGGTCAGTGTTGAAGATGACGTTCCCGTCTAGAGATGAGGGCAGCGATGACAGCTGGTTGAGTTTGTCGAACGTGATGCTTTTTCGCCACGTTGTTAATGATGGACCTATATTTTTCCATTCTCCCAGCATCGGTTTGAGCCATTTCATGCGATGCCTTTACACCTTTAGGACAAATAATATGTTTTCAGTACTGTCTAGTCACTTTAAATGGGCAATACAGTATAGTATAAATGCCACACACAGCAAAAGAGTATCTTCAGTAGTTTGACAATGAGACTTGCTCGCACTAGCCTGAGGTTGGAGGTTAGTTTAATCCAAAATTCCGGAATCAACCGATAAGATTAAGCAGGGGGGAAGGAGAGGGGGGATTTGTTGGATGGAAGGCCACCCATCCATAGTCTGACCATGGTGGGATCCTAACAAGATAAAAAAAAGCTTTAAAAGCAACTATCTGACGACTTCATCAGTAACTTCTGGAAGAAACGTTGAATTCTATTTACGGATGCTTTTAAGATTCAGTGGGTGGTCTATGATGAGGAACAAGACCACATTGAGAAAGTGGAATCCTACATATACATACAACTGTATAACTTTCGTTGAGGAAAAAAATTTTTCTTTTACTTTCCAGATATTCTTTTACTTTTCACTTCCTAAATGAGAGCTCAACCCGGGGCTCTGCTTTCTGTCACGGTTCTTGTCCCTCTTTAAGTGCTGTGTTTTAATGTCAGGGTGGAGAACACACAGCCTCACGTCGTTTTGACAGCACACAGACGTTTAGGAAACGTGTCCCCGCGGCAGCCATGGACGGACCTCGGGCGAGCGGGGAGCGTCCAGGAACAATGGACGCGACGAGCTGTGTGGCGAAGGTTGTCATTACCGTCGTAACTTTAGCAGCAGCTTCTGTTTATATATAGCCTCGGTGTCTCGGTGTCTCGGGGCCAACGCCTCGCCCTGCCCTGCCCTGCCCTGCCCCCGCGCTTAGCTGCAGTTAGGTGCGGCGACACAGAGGTCGCAGGGCTGCAATCCCCCTGTTGGGGACCAGTGGTTCCAGTGAAACCCGCGGTTCACACACTCTCAGGGGAGTCTGGGGTTAGACACGCTAGACGAGCATACTGGAAGATTTCAAATATAGCAATCAGGGAACGTTTCTTTGGGTGCAGAAAACGCTCATGCAATTTGTTTTAAGTTGTGTGTAACTCTAACTCTGAGACGACTGTTATACAAATTGCTCCTATTTTCCATATTGCTCCTGTTTTTCACACGGCCTGTCGTTAAACATGCCGCTGATTTACACATACATAAAGGAGGTGGTTCACAAAGAGGGCTACCTCAGAAGGCCGAGCAATTCTTTAGGGGAACTCGGTTGAGGTCCTAGGATTTAAAATATATTGTTAAACTGCTCCAGAGATTATATTTGGCCGCTGTTGATAACACAGATGGAGTCCTTGGGCCGTTATTAAATGAATGTCGTCAAGATCAAATCCGAAAGCATCTGGACGGTAATTACAAAATTAACCAAATTCAACATGTTTTGAAACGGGGATTTGAGGAAAATTGCGCTGGCTGATTGGACGGAAACATGTTTTATTTATTTATTTTTTATTTTATTTTTTAGATGTATCACAAGTTGTTCTTTGGTGGAATGTTTACTTAAGCTGTTTTTATGGAGAGGGAGTCTTATCAAACGATGTAATTATACGTTGGTCCTAAACAGGCTCCTATCAACTGCTGCTCAGCGTCCAGCCGTCCAGTCCACGAGCAAACACACAATTCTGGCAACCAAAAATGTAAATTAAATTCTACATCTGTTATCAATTTCTCAAGCTGAAACAATAATAGTTTGGAGTTTAAGTCTTGGGCCGTTACAGTGGTTAATGAGCCAACAGAGCTACATTTGTTGACTTTTGTAATCACAGTTTCAGGATATTATAATTGCAGAAAAATTAATAAATAGCCACCAGCTTGGTGGATTGTTTCCACTCGTCAACGTGAACACAATACAAATAAATAACGGCTATTTAGTATTCTCTTCCGTATCGGACTTTGTTGACACATCGCCATCAGTGGTTCGTGCTACGCTCGAAAAGCAATGTGCCAGCATGTCAACTAATTTATGTAAGAATATGGGATCAAGCGTGAAATGTAATTTCCGCAATTGGATCTCTGCTTTAACGTGTGTGGTCAAAATGTCATCAATTGGATGCTAAAAAAGAGTGAAATGAGTTGTGCATGCACTACCGTAGAAACCATTGAACGTCCACATCTGATGTTGATTCTGAACGTCACTCAAAGTTACAGTCATACATATTTGTTCATTGAAATATTTGACGTCAAACACATGGAAACTGAGTATTTCCTGAAACTAATTGAAACGTGTACATTAGCATGATTGTGTGTAGGCATGATTCCTTTTCCCGAGTATTACTCGACCGAATTTTGATCAAAATGCGTTCTACAATTAAAGCCGATATTTGCCTCTTTTTTTTGTTAGCTTTTTGTTAGCGACATCTCAAATGTTCCCCATTCCCCCACGTCGTCTCCCCTCAGAGTTGTTAAAGATCACATGTCCATCATGTCCACTTATCTTCTCTTGATCTGTGACGGCAGCTCTCCGTCCAGGTCACAAACCGGTCTGCCCCAGCAGATCCACGAGAGACCGGCTAGGGCACCTCTAGTGCTGATGATGTCACACTCAGG
>NC_140280.1:1953707-1971207 GCF_964030765.1 Micromesistius poutassou | reverse complement strand
TGTCCGGTTGTCGGGGGGGGGGGGGGGGGGAGAAGATCCCCCGTCCCCGTCTTCACAGTGGAGAGTATGTTGTGTGTGTGTGTGTGTGTGTGTGTGTGTGTGTGTGTGGACGATGACGGTTGGTTTAGGAAGCACTTCATACAAAGACACAGAGGTGATTGTTGAATCCCTGAATCACGGATGGAACGTCGTTGTGTTCAGACGGGAGCAACGACACGGCATGAAGCACGGCCGTGGGCGTCGGAGAGATCTAGAATGGGACCAAACCCCCTCAGAATTGGTAAGGTTACAAGTCAGCATGGTGAGGGCTGATTGTGTGTGTGTGTGTGTGTGTGTACGTGTGTACGTGTGTACGTGTGTGTCTTTTTAACACTGTCCGAAGGTGACAGCCGATCCTCTTTTCATATAAATAATAACCACACTAATGTCCTTTCACTTGTACTGTCACACATATACACAGACGTTCCTCCAAGTCTATGGCAGGAGAAACCTACGTTATGTAGCTAGCATACTTACAAATATACATATATGCAAAATGAAACTGAAACTGGAACTATCCCCCCGTGGGCCAATGTCGTTTCAGGACGATAACACGAAAGAAATGGTAACGCAATAAAAAATATATATATAAAAAATAAAATAAACGTAACAAAGTGTCATCTGAAAACGAAAAAACATTCGTAAGAAGTTCTTCATGATTCTGTGATGTTTTGGCAGCTCAACATAACACATTCTTGTCTTTCGGAACACAGTCATGTGTTTTCAAAACACTTTTTTTGGGGGGGTGGGGGGGTTGGGGGGGGGCGTCTGGAATACTGGTGCACACGACGAATTTGCTTTGCCAGCATTTGGTAAAGCAAGCCGGCGTACAACGGAGAAGAACGTCTTCAGACCCATTGAGGAACGCAGAGGTCCTTAGCTCTCTGGCCAGCCAGCGAGGAGACGCGGAGGTTTTTACAAAAGTATCTACATACTGAGGCATCTCTGACTACAGGCGTGCTGCGGGGGCCGGCCCCCCCTGTGGGGGGGTGGGGGGGTGGGGAAGGGGGGGCGGGGGTAGGGGTTCAGCACTCAAACCCGTTTCAGTTCCTAGAGACCCGCGTCACTTGGGAGACCTTCTGAGGTCTGTCCTTTCCATTCAGGCAAATTACTTGGAGACAACAAGGCCAAATCGCTAGTGGGGGGGGGGGGGGGGGGGGGGGGGGGGCGAGGCGAGGGGGGGTGTCATCTCTGATGGACTCGAGGCCAGTTCTTATGATGTAACCATTCTTCCATGGAAACAAACTATTTGGAAAGGAGTCCGTTTGTTTCTTCAAGCAAAAAAAAAAAAGAAAAAAAAAAGGTGCTCCAGCATTCCAGAAGAAGAACGTCCTTCGTGAGTCGCTTCCCGAGGTGTCTCTCGCTTGCCCTCGTTTTTTATTAAACGTTATCTCGTCTGATTAAGGGCTTAAGGGGTTGAGCGGGGGGTGCTTTCAGAATCTCATTTTAACGCGGGTCGGATGACAGACCATCCGTTATTGTCCCGCGTCGTCGTTTTTTCTTTTTCCTCCACTCTCTTTCCCGGAAACCTCGGAGCTCCTCATATCCTCATCTCCCGGTCGGGGCTCTGCTCTATCGACGGCTCCCGGGTGCTGATCATGGACGCCGAGGGGCCCTGGTTGACCCCGAAGGGGGAGACGGCGGGCGAGCGGGCGGCCAGCGGCGAGAGGGACGGCGAGAAGCTGGGCGACATGGCCGCCGAGGAGATGGAGCCCTCGTGGCTGATGGGCGACCGGCGCAGCGAGGCCAGGTGCGGGAACGTCCGCCCGATCACGGGCACCTTGGGCGGCACCGACATGGCCCCCGGGTGGGCCACCGACGTGATGAGCGGCGGCGGGTCGATGCGCGGCTTGGGGTCCACCTTGGGCTTGGGCTGGAAGGGCTGCCGCGGGTTCTGGCTCTGCTGCGCCGTCTCGTCCTTCAGCCGGGCGATCTCCGTGAAGACGTTGGCCAGCGGCTGGAACTGCGGGCACCAGTTGAGCAGGTAGTCCCAGTTGTAGCTGCCGCGCAGCTCCTCGTCGCTGGCCACGATGGCGGTGAGCGAGCCGCCCACCGAGGGCTTGCCGTCCTCGGGGAAGCCGTAGTCCTTGGGCAGGGAGATGTTGAGGCCCCCCCGCCCGCCGGCGCCCAGGTACCCGCCGCCCTCGTCGCGGTACACGGGCAGCTGGCCGGAGAGCAGCGTGCCGCTGAGGCTGCCGCCAAGCTTCTTGCCCTTGAACCAGGCGCTGCCCTCCAGGGCCGCCGGCTCGCACGAGATGTCCGACAGCTGGTCGGCGTCCTGCTGGATGCCCGAGTCGGGGCCCCGGGCCGAGATGTGCTCCTGCATGGACGAGGTGATGGAGGCCACGCGGGGGTACTCGTTGATCATCCGGATCTCGTCGTCCTCCGCCGCCTCGGCCGAGCCCCGCCCGCTGGAGTGCGAGGGGTCCAGGGAGCCGCCCCGGGTGTAGGAACCCCCGCCGCCCGCGCCGCCCTGGTCGCTGGCGTAGCCCGGCAGCGTCTGGTGGTAGATCCTCTCCCCGCCGCCGCCGCCGCCGCCGCCAGCGCCCGACTTGGAGTCGTCCATCTTCTGGAGGGCCGTCCCCGCCGCGGCGCCGCCGGCGGCCTGGCCCTCCGTGTTCTGGCCCGTCTTCTTCCGGCGCGACTTGACCAGGAACACCGCCACCGCCATGACCACCAGCAGGATGATGACGGCCAGCGACACGGCGATGATGCTGATCAGCAGGACGTTGACGTCCGACGCCAGGCCGAAGCCGGTGTTGGACACGTCCACCGCCACCCGGGCGCTGGCGCTGCGCGACGTCTCCAGCGGGCTGTGCGCCGCCACTTCCAGGGACATGATGCGGGGGGACTCGCGCTTGCCCCGCCCGCCGCCCGACGACGACGACGACGACCCCCCGCCGCCGCCGCCGCCGCCGCCCCGCCCCGAGCCGTCCATCTTCAGGGAGATCACCCCCGTGGTCCTGTTGACCTCGAAGTACGGCGAGTCGGCGGACAGGGAGTAGAGCACGATGCCGTCCACGCCGCCGTCCTCGTCGTCGGCGTGCACGCGGCCGATGCTCTGGCCCTTCTTGGCGCCCTCTGGCACCTCGAAGGCCAGGTCGGCCGCGGCGAACAGCGGGTCGTACTCGTCCTCCCCCGTCACGAACACCTGCACCGTCACCGTGGCCGAGTGGTTGCCGGCGTCCACCGCCGCCGCCACGAAGTTGAAGGAGTTGACCTTCTCGAAGTCGAAGGACGCCCTGGCCCTGACCTCGCCCGTGTCGGCGTCCACCGCGAAGCTGTCCCTGCCGGCGCCCGGCCGCTGGACGATGTGGTACCTGAGCAGCCCGAAGGCGCCCGTGTCGCGGTCGATGGCGTGGAGCACGGTCACGGCCGAGTCGGCGGGCTGGTTCTCTCGGATGCTGGCGGTCAGGACCTCCACGGGGAAGAAGGGGCGGTTGTCGTTGACGTCCTTCACCTCCACCGTCACCGGAGCGAGGGCGAAGTGGCCCTGGCCGTCGGACGCCTGGACCACCACCACGTGCGTGGCCTTGTGCTCGCGGTCCAGCGCGCGCTTCAGCCGCAGCGCGCCGGTCCACTGGTCGACGGCGAACAGCTCCATGTCGTCCCCCGAGCTGATGGTGTACTGGACCTCGGCGTTGGGGGCGGAGTCTTGATCTGGCAGAGGGGAACGGAAAACCAAAGAAGAACGCCATTGGTTCACGCCCGCAAAACACACGATGAGCAACAGTAACCAGACAGACGGACTGTGAGACTACGAGAAGATGTCGAATCAGGGCCGCTCGACTATGGAAAAAAAATAATAATCAAGATTATTTTTATGGTCAATATTGGAATCATGATTATTCAAACGATTATTTTTGAGTTTTCAAAACATGCTGCATTTATTCAGCACTTCTTCTCTCCAAAAAAAACACTTTGTGACTGAGAACTTTCCCCTTAAAAAAATACACAAAATGTTCAAATAGAAAATAATGTACAAATATGTATCCAGCTGTTCAGCAGCAATTCCTATAAAAAAAAAAAATTAAAAAAACTTAACTTCAACTCGATGACATTAGTTTGGCGAACGTTTGACCGGAAAAAAACAACAAAAAACCATTTTAAAACCAAATTAAAATGTGATTAATTGCACAGACGTCAGCGACAGAGTGGGTGCAGCGGACGCCCCACCCCCCCCACCCTCCCCCCCCCTCCCCCACACACCCCCCCCCCTCCGACTCACCTGTGGCGGTGAAGCGGAGGATCTCCGTGCCGCCGGCGGCGCCCTCGCTGAGCGACACGCTGTACTCCGCCCGGCTGAACACGGGCGGGTTGTCGTTGACGTCGCCCACGGCGACCACCACGGCCACGCTGGAGCTGCGCTGGGGCGCGCCGCGGTCCGACACCACCACGGTGAGGTTGTAGAGGGGCGTGGTCTCAAAGTCCAGCGCCTCGGCCAGCAGCAGCGTGCCCACCGTCTGGAAGCCCCGCCCCTCCAGGAAGCGCACGCTGCTCTCGATCTGGAAGGCGATGCCCTCGTTGCCGTTGGCGATGGCGAAGTCGAAGCCGCAGTTCTCCCGGGCGAGGTCGCCGTCGAAGGCCTCCAGGGTGAGGATGGTCGCCCCGGCGATGGTGTCCTCTGCCACCGTGGCCCTGCGGACAGACGGACGGACGGACGGGGAGCGGTCAGACGGGGAGCGGACAGACGGACAGACGGGGAGCGGTCAGCGGCGTCGTCGTCATGTTGTTGTTGTTGACGTTGTTGCATCTTTGTTTACATTTACATTACATTTGTTTACATTTCTGGAACTGAGTTCACTTTATTATTTACAATTTACACTTTATACTTTTTGTAATTTATATTTTATACTGTTTATACCGTCTATTTTGTTTGCCCTATTTGTTGTTATTTGTTGTTGTTTGTTCTGTTTGTCTTGTCCTCGCCTTACTTTAGCATTTCGCATTTCGTTCAGCGTTTTCCCTTAGCGTCTACTTCTGTTTGTATCAGTACTTTGTATTCTTATTGTATTGTATGTTATTAATTATTATCCTGTGTTTGTCTACTGCTGCTGGTGCTGTTGCAACAAACTAATCTCTCTCCTACGGGGGGATTAATAAAGTTGTATGGTGTGGTACCAGTAACCTGAGGGCTGAGGGGACCCACCGTCCAGCCGTGAATGAACATGAAGTCATGGAGTGAAGCAACAGCAGCGCACTGAAAGACTCCTTTGTCCCCCGTGCCATTAAACCGTACAACACCTCACCCAGAGGTAGACGGCGGGGAAGGGGGACCGAGGTCGGAGAGGAGCACCAGGCCTTACCCCCCCACCCCCCCAACTACACAATAAAACACTTTATCAAACACAACAAACAGCTGTTTGATACTGTTTTCTTGCACTGTTTTTTTGCACTGTTTAGCAACTCCCGCATGTAAATATTAGCTTGCATACTAGTTCTACTTCTTGTATATTGTTTCCCTGCATATCTATTTTTTATCATTTTCAATTCAGCATTTTCCATTTTGTACTGTTTTGCACATTTATACTTATTCTGTTTCGTAACACGGCGTTTGCTGCTGCTGGAAGTGCAATTTCCCCGAGGGAACCTTCCGGAGAGAAGGTTAATTAATAAAAGTCCCTCTCTGTCTATCCATCCGTCTCTCTAACGAGGTTTCCCCCCCGACTCTTAAGACGGCCGCCGGTGGGAGCTCACCTGTAGTCGGACTGGTGGAACACGGGCGCGTTGTCGTTGACGTCGGCGATCTGCACCTGGACGGTGGTGAGGGAGGAGAGGGCGGGCTCCCCGCCGTCACGCGCCTCGATCACGATGTTCACCGAGGGCCGCTCGGGGTCGAACTCCGCCCGCTGGCTGATGGACAGGGTGCCTGGACGGGGGGGGGGGGGGGGGCGAACACACAGCGGTGAGCAGAGGAGGGACGTCCACGCGGGACACAGAGCAACACACCGCCCTACGGACGGCCGGAGCGGACCCGCGCGGCACACGGTGTGCCCACGCAACGCATGTTGTGTGTGTGTGTTTTAAAACAGAGGGGCCGGTGTCAATGTACATGTACATTATACGTTTACATTTAGGGCGTTTAGCGGACGCTTTTATCCAAAGCGACTTACAACACAGCTTTCGTCTGTTAGACGAAAGTGAAACTATATATCGCTATCTGGTACAGTAAGGATGTTCATGTTCACAGTTGCCAGGTTAACCCACCATTCCCCGTCTGAAACAAAGAGAGCCCCCCCCCCCCCCCCGCGTACCGTTGTGGGGGTCGATGTGGAAGCCCTCCTGGGTGGATGACATCAGCCGGTACGTGACCTTTCCATTCTCTCCCGAGTCCCGGTCGGTGGCCGTCACCGTGACAACAGGACTTCCTGCTGGTGTGTGTTCAGGAAGGGTCACCTGCGGGAACAAAACACGGGACTCACTCGAGGCGTCGGAGGGAAACAGACACACACACGACGACAATGGAGGCTTGTTGTTCATAAAACAACAGACCAGTCCAGAGAGCGAGAGGGAGTATAAAATGTTGTTTTCCTGCTCTTCATAGCATTCCTGGACATGCTCGTAAACACTCTGTTGTTTGTGTTTGCAGGCCTTCCAGACGCAGGACTAGATAGTTAAACTTTTATCACCCGTGTGTGTGTGTGTGTGTGTGTGTGTGTGTGTGTGTGTGTGTTCAAAACACCGCCGTGGGAGTGTGCGTGTGCGTGCGTGCGTGCGTGTGAGTGAGTGCAAACGCGTTGCGTCTCGTATGTGTTTATGTAGGTGGAGGAAGGTCTGCCGCAGTGGATGTCTATGATGGACTGCGCATGCATTTATTAATACGTTCCTTGGAACTCTGAAGGCATGTGAGGAACGTCCCACGTGTTACACGGAGAGAGGATCCCTTTTATGGGGATTTTAACACAATGCAGGAGCTGCTGAATTACAACAAGGCAGCTCGACCCTGGCACAAACAATGTGTTTTGATGAATACCAGACAGTATTATCCACATAAAATAAATATACAGTATATATATATATATATATATATATATATATATATTTGGGGAAGATTATGGCGATTCCTCAGCTATTTAAGGGTCGTTAATTATATATGCAATTATCATATATACAAATCAATTATAGACAACACATTTGAATATATAACTAAATAAAACATTAACATAAATAAAAAAATAAATAAAAAACACTAATAAAACATGTCAGACAAAGCGAAACCCCAATCGTGGCTCCGGTCTGCGGGGGCCCCCCACCCCCGGGAGGGGGGGTGTAGAGGGGACTTGTTAACCCTGACCCCCACCTGGTAGAGGTCCTGGGTGAAGGCGGGGGCGTTGTCGTTGACGTCCTCCACCAGGATGGTGACGTTGGCCTCGGCGTGGTGCCGGCTGTCGGTGGCGCGCACCGTCACCGTGTACCACGTCTTCTCCTCGAAGTCCAGCGGCGCCGTCAGCGAGACGCCGCCGCCGTAGCGGTGGACGCTGAAGCGGCCCGCCGCCGCCGGCTCCAGGCTCAGCGAGTAGGACAGCTCGGGGCCGGAGTCCACGTCGTTGCCCGTCACCAGGGTGACCTCCGTGCCGATCAGGGTGTCTGGGGGGGGGGGGGAGGGGGGAGGGGGGGTGGTGGGGGGGGTGGAGGGAGTCGTTATGAGGGGCGGGCTTGTAGGAAGGGTTCTACAGTTCATAAGCCGTTTCTCAATACCAAGTACGCGGACTACGTACTCGCGGACTTGGAAGTACGTACTTGGCAAGTCCGGACTTTCAAGTACAGACTTCCGAGAACGCGAGTACGCACTCTGCAGTTGGAACAGCAGCGGACTCGATGATGCATTCTGGGATATTTAACGGTCCCAAGTCCACAGGAGTCACCTCCGATGCGTCCTCGGTAAAACGGCCTCATCGAGAACGCATCGAGAACACTTCCGGGTTTTAAGACAGTACTCGCGTACTCGCGTACTTGGAATTGGAACAGTGCTTGGGCTACCACTGATGACGTTCATCGAGAACGCAAGTACACGAGAACACACGAGAACGCAAATTGAGAAACGGCTATTCATTCGCCTCCCCTCCCCTCCCCCCGGCGGTGTACATTTTGCACACCTGATTTGGATGAGCCTAATCGCCTCGTTTTAACGAGTTGACTCAGGTGTGCGTGCGCTGTGTGTGTGTGGGCGGGAAAACGGCTAGAAATGCAATGACGTTGGCCTTGTTGCCGTACTTTTAATAGTTTTGAAAAGTACAAAATGAAGTAAGTTAGGTTTTGTAAGTTCTTAAAAAAAAAAAATGGTGCATTTCAAAGTTTGACTCTTACTTCCAGGGTTCAACAAAAGAAAGGAAAATCAAGCAGCATTGAGTAAAAGTCCTTCCTAGTGCTTTGACAGCTTAGTAGCCGGGAGAATAAATGAGGGGAACTCAGGAAGCTAAGTATCGGGGATGACGAAACAACATTGGTAGGACTTTTCTCACTTCTGCTGGCCGGAACCAGCGGTCCAATCACACGGTGCGGCTCTGTTGTGTGTCAGGGCTGCGCGTACTCACTCTCGGGAATGCGGATCTCCGAGGGCAGCGGAATGGTGGGGCTGTTGTCGTTCTGATCCACGATGATCACCGTCAGGGTGGCCGAGCCAGCCAATCGGGGACTGCCTCTGTCGGTCGCCGTGATAACCAGCCTGGAGAAAGAACAGCGTTTCGTTTTTTTTCATGTTTTGACGTAGGAAGAGCAAACAGGAGAGCAGAGATAAAGGTTGAGAACTGATCGGAAGTAATTGTGTGTGTCGTCATCTTTCTGGAGCGCGCTGTGAGTTTTGATTCATCCGTGAAGTCTTTTTGGATTCACGTCATGATTTATAGCCTCTATCAAATACACACTGATACAATGCAGAAAGAACAACACACAGAACAGAATGAAAGATTTATAGTGTTTCAAATCAAAGGCTTGGCTAAACTGAGCCGTCTGGCATCCACTTATCAATGAAGCCTTTATTTTCTGCATGCGTGCACACACACACACACACGCAGGCACGCACACACACACACACACACACACACACACACACACACACACACACACACACACACACACACACACACACACACACACACACACACACACACACACGCACGCAGGCACGCACACACACACACACACACACACACACACACACACACACACACACACACACACACACACACACACACACACACACACACACAATCAAACTCCTATCAAAACGAAAAATAGCTTCGGGAAACATATTCCTGCGTCACTGTCTCTCTACTACTATGTTCGTTGGCACGTAAACAAAATGCCTCCCCGATGCCATCATTAAACCCTTCAAACCAATAGGAGGACAGAACAGAAGCGATAACAACGAGCCCACGGCCTCGGAAGGTACCACCGGGGCCCCGGCGCCGGGGGGGTGCGTTCTCACTTGGTCTGTGTCCAGATCTCACGGTCCATGATGGCGGCGGTGGAGATGCTCCCGCTCACTGGGTCGATCTTGAACAGGCCGCTCATGCTCGACGACTGGATGGAGTAGGTCACCTGACCGTTCTGACCCTGGTCCATGTCCTCCGCCATCACCTGCAGAGGGGGAGGGGGAGGGGGAGAGGGAGGGAGGGAGGGAGATTAGGTATGAGGAGGGATTGTACAGAAAAAGCATAGGAGACGAAAGGAAAGGGAGAGAGAGAGAGAGAGGAAAGGAGACGGGATGAGAAAAATGCAGGGGAGGGGAGGAGTGAAATGAAAGGAGAGTATGGGATAGGGTAAGGAGATAAGGTAAGGGAGGGAGGCGAGGGAGGAGAGGGAGGGCAAAGAGGGGGGGGGGGTCGAGTTGTTTTTGGTTGTCGAGCTATCGCTGTAGGGAAGAGTTTGATCTGAAAGTCTCTATCAGAGCGAGCAGAGCTGTAATGTAGTCTCTCAAATAAAACTTTTAGACTCGTATCTAAAGTGGGAAGGCGGACGATCTCAAATCGGGGTGAATCGGACGTTTCACTTTTTTAAATCACACTTCGTGTTTTGCTTTCAACCAATCACGTTGGCTCAGAACTCGTTGGTTCATCTGCCCCCAGATGTTCTGCTGTAACATAGTAGGACTTCTGGATGAAGTACTCTGAAGAATGAGCCCCTATTTGTCCTTCCTGGTGGGGTGGTGTGTGGTGGGTGGGGGGGGAGGGTGTAGAAGCAGAAGGAGCTCCTATTCGTCCTCTCTCGGGGCGGAGGGCGGGGGGGCGACGGACTGAGCAAAAGGAGGCACCTGAATGATGGGCGTCTCGTATCCCTGGGCCTCCCGCATGTAGGCCACGTAGTTCTGCAGCTGGAAGCGGGGCAGGTTGTCGTTGATGTCCTGCAGGATCAGGTTGACGGCCATGAAGGTGGTGGAGGAGACGGTCTCCGCCTTCACCACCAGACGCAGCCGCGGCCTGTCCTCAAAGTCCAGCCCCAGCGGGCTCTGCACCAGGATCTCCCCTGGGGACAGCATCACCATCACCATCACCATCATCATCATCATCATCATCGTCAGTCAGCAGATCAATCGACAGACTCGTACAGGTGACTCTTACGCAAAACGTAGCCTTATAGCATGGCTCTAGATAGCCACCAAAACCCACCTCTTCAGACTCGCCTTCCCCAGCCAAACCCCCCCCACCCCTATGTTATTTACTATAATTATTTACTAAAGTTGACTGATTGTTTTTACCCTACTGATGTAAGGCATCTGTGGGGACTTTGCAAAGTGCTGCATAAGCCAGATGTGCTGTTGACATTATTATAGGCAGATGCACTTCTTGTTTGGTGACTATAGACTACATAATATATAACTTTAGTCCCACTGGACACACGCTGGAAGGCAGCCAGTGGAGCTCAGTCAGGCCAGAGGCGTCATCCCCCCGCCTGCCAGTAGTAGCAGGGGTAGCCCCGGCCAGCCAGCCTCTCTCTCCTAGCGAGCTGTCTCCCGGTTCCTCCAGGGCTCGTCCACTGACCTGTGGACGAGCTGATGCTGAACACGTGTCTCCGGTTGCCGCTGAAGAGGCTGTAGCTGATCCCCTGCTGGGAGCCGTCGGGGAACTGGGCCTGGGGCCGGGCCACCGCCGTGCCTGGGGCCGCGGAGGACATCACGCTCATCGTCATCATCGCCGTCGTCATCATCATCATCATCCTCATCCTCATCATCATCCTCATTCTCATCATCATCATCCTCATCATCATCCTCATCCTCATCCTCACCATCACCATCACCATAATCATCATCCTCATCCTCCTACTCCTCCTCCTCCTCATCATCCTCATCATACTACTCATCATCATCATCATCCTCATCATACTACTCATCATCATCATCCTTCCTCATCATCATCCTCATCATCATCATCCTCATCATCCTCATCATCATCATCATCGATACGCTCGTTAAAACATCAGGTATGAATGGATGTTGAAGGGAATGCACCCTAACAACCCCTCCCTTCCTCTTATTGTCCTTATTAGTTTTTTTTGTCATTTATAGTATTTTATTATTTTAGTTTCCTTCCACTTTTATTTTATTTTTATTTGTGCGTGTGATCTAATGTGGTCAGACACGGGGTGCGGACGACGGACCTTGCACGGCGTTCTCCTGCAGGCTGACGTCCCGGGCGTTCCTGGAGAAGCGGATGCCGCTGTACTCCAGCTCGCGGACGTAGATGACCACCACGCCCTGCGTGGACTGCGCCGGGTTGCCCTGGTCCATGGCCTCCACGATGAGGGTGGTCTGCGCCCGGCCCGCCGGCCCGCCCAGGGGCTCCGTGGCCTGGATCTCCCCGGTCAGGGAGTTGATGCTGAAGCCCCGCACCGGCATGGCGAAGCGGTAGAACACGGAGCCGTTGGCCCCGAAGTCCCGGTCCTCGGCCTTCATGGTGGCCAGCACGCGCTGGGCGCGGGCCGACGACACCTCCACCACCAGGGGGTCCAGCAGGAAGAAGGGCGCGTTGTCGTTGACGTCCAGCACGGTGACGGTCACCTGGTGTCAGGGTGGAGAGAGAGAGGACGGGAGAGAGAGAGAGAGAGAGCAGGGGGATGAGAGAGGACTCCGCGAGCACTTGTTTAACACCACTGCCGTGCGGCTAATGGGGTCAGAGCACAGCACGCTCCCGAGTTTACTGTCAGCCAGCAATCTTCCCTTGGCAGGCGAACGGATGCAAAGATTGATTCCCTCCTTTTCCCCCAGCGTTAAGTTATTAACGGTATATTAAATCACAGCTTGAACATCGAAGTCCCAAAACGAAAAAAGAAGAGTTGAAATTAATATCCTTGGGAATTTGATGGCATTACTCACGGAACTATTACTTAACGCGGCTGAACTTTTTCCCGACTTTGTGTCTGCAGCTACGGGGTCTGGCCCGTGAGCGTGCGTGTGTGTGTGTGTAGCTGAGCCAGGGTTCTGCGTAGCTGAGCTAGCCGTCTAGCCGCGGGGGCGTGGGCGTACCTGAGCTAGGGGTCTAGCTGTTGGCGTGTGTGTGTAGCTGAGCTACCGCTCTGGCCACAGGGGTGTGTGCAGCAGCTGAGCTAGTTGTCTGGCCGCGAGCGTGTGTGTGTGTAGCTGAGCAAGGGGTCCAGCCACGAGCGTGTGTGTAACTAAGCCGGGCGTCCAGTCGCGAGCGGGGGGGCGGGGCGGGGGGGGGGGGTGTACCTGAGCCGAGCTGTTCCTGGGGGCGGCGGGCGAGAGGTCGACGGCGATCACCAGGAAGGTGTAGGACGGGCGCTTCTCCCGGTCCAGCGGGGCGGAGGTGGTGAGGAGGCCCGAGTGCTCTTCCACAGCGAAGGCGCCGTGCGCGTCGGGGCTCAGGAAGTAGAGCAGCCGGCCGTTCAGGGCGTCGTCGGCGTCCGTGGCCGTCACCTGGGCAACGGGGGAGGAGGAGGAGAGAGGCTTTTTGAGGAAGGGTTTCTTACGGACTTGTCAACCAAACGCAAAGGTGACTTTACTTTACCAGAGTAAACAAAGTCAATGACTTTACTTTTCCCAAGTAAAGTAAACACCGTGATTTCAGTTGATTGTCGAGGAAGGGAAGTCTAGACTCGGTTTAGGCGGTTAGGTGGTGATCAAACGCTGGCTATAAGGAGCTTTGGAGAAAAAGCATCTGCTCAATCACTCAATAGCAAATAACAGTGAAAAGGGGACGTTTGAAGGGAGGGATTTTCTAGGATTTGTTTCATTTCGGTGAATCGAAATGTGCCAAACAATTGTGGGCTGGGAAGTTCTGTTGGGAGGTTTAAATCACACAGAAGTTAAGTCCTAATCCAACGGCTATCAGTACGGACGGCGTATCCACTCCCTTCAGCCACACATCTTACGTCTACATTGAGGGGATATTGCTGACGCTTTTCTCCAAAGCGTCATTCACGCACACATTCACACACCCGACGGTGGAGTCGACCACGCAGGGCGACAGCCCAGGCTCGTCAGGGGCGGTCAGGGTGAGGGCATCTCTCGCCCAGGGACGCCTCGACACTCGACTCGTTAGGAGGAGCCGGGGATCGAACCAGCGACCTTCTGGTCACCAAGTCAGCCCGCGCCCGTTTCTCTGCGTACTACGTATGTGTCGCCGTTACCTGCAGGACCACGGCCCCCTGGGCGGCATCCTCCGACACGTCCACCGAGTAGCTGCTGCTGCCGAACACGGGGCTGTTGTCGTTGAGGTCCATCACGTTCACCTCCACCGTCACCGTGGTGCTGAGGGCCGGGCTGCCCGTGTCCACGGCGACCACCTCCAGGGAGTACCGCTGCCGGGCCTCCCGGTCCAGGGGCTGCGAGGTGGACAGGGCCCCGGAGCCGGCGTGGATCTTGAACATGCCCTCAGGGTCCCCGGCTGGTGGGGGGGGGGGGGGGGAGGAGGAGGAGGAGGAGGAGGAGGAGGAGGAGGAGGAGGAGAAGAAGAAGAAGAAGAAGAAGAAGAAGAAGAAGAAGAAGAAGAAGAAGAAGAAGAAGAAGAAGAAGAAGAAGAAGAAGGAGAGAGAGAGAGAGAGAGAGAGAGAGAAGCCAGGTTAATACCGCATAACGATGAATGAATGGTCAAATGCATAGCTTTATACACTCCTTTCCTAATATTTGGCAGATATTATAAAAAATGCGGTGATGACCTATTGGTTCTTGATCTCTCTCTGTCACTCACTCAACAAACACTCATCTTTCTCTCTCTCTCTCAATATCTCAACCACTCACACACACACACACACACACAGACACACACACACACACACACGGGGAGGGGGCAGTGTCCCGTACCCCTGATGCGGTACAGCAGGGTCCCGCTGGGGCCTGAGTCCGGGTCGGTGGCCTTGAGGTGGCAGAGCTCCACAGGCTCCTGGTTCTCCGGCACCTCCAGGCTGTACCAGGGCTTCGCGAACACGGGCGCGTTGTCGTTCTCATCCGTCACCTCCACCCGCACCACCGCCTTGGTAAAATGAGCGGGAACACCACCGTCCCTGGCGTAGACTGGCAGGGGACGGGGGCAAATTGCTTAATTGACTCAATTAACTCACTTAACCTAATTGATAGACGACGAGGGTGCGAAATGCCTTTGAATGTCGCGTTTCAATTCTTAGCAATACTGGGTAAAAACATGAGCATTCGAGAAAAAGAACTGAAAACACACATCAGGTCATGATTCCTATAGTTGTGAAAGATATGAGGTCATCCACATATCTTTTGTTATTTATGTATGAGTACCGTTTGCATTTTTTTTTACTGCATGTTTCAGAGATCTTTAGCATATGGGTTGAAGTAGGAATCAGGTTTTTCTCTTGTTGAAAGAGGGGAAGGTAAAAGGAAAAAAAAAAATCCATAATGTTAAATAAATGTATTCCAAAGAAAACCTTGGGTGAGGTCATTATTATTCTATGTTATCCAATGGGATTGTTCCTTCCCACTTCCCACCAGGTTTTTCTGCAGACCCATTCCCCCCCCACGGCGTACATTACAGCTAATGTTGACGTTTTCCTCGCCGCGACGCACACAGCTAGTACCTGTTAGCGTGTAGCGGTCCTGCACCTCTCTGTCCAGCTCCCGGGTGGTGGTGATGACGCCCGTGACCGGGTTTATCACGAAGCCTTCCTCGGTCACGCCCCCGTAGGTCACATGACCGTTGGACCCTGGGTGGGGGATGGGGGGGTGGGGGGGGGGGGACACAGAGGAGAGGGGCACGAGAAGGAAAGGGAAAGCCGTTAAGAGTCTGCGTAAAACGCTTAACGCAATCATCTCTGGGGAAAAACACTGGGAACTGAAATGCATGTTTTTGATGGGTTTGAATTTGTGCCGGGTGATGTCACCTGGCACTAATTCCATTCAATCAGTACCATAACAATCTGTGTTTGATGCTGGTGTTTGGTTACGTTTACAAAAAGAGTCCACAATCTTCCCCCCTTTTTAATCTTCCAATTTATTTGCAAAGATGGCTCCATTGTGCGATCTTGGTAAGGAGCTGAGGAAACGTAAATGAGATAAAACGCTCCAGATGTGGGGAAAGGAGTAATAACAAAAACACGCACACAAAAGAAACACAGATCTTGTTCTGCTTTGCCAGTGTAACCACACACATTTCATTAGCGGTTTCGGTTTGTTTTAAAGTGATAGAGACCCCAGCTCAACGGCTGAGTCGGGGTCTGTTAGAACGTGTTTGTCAAGTGTCCGAGTTTTCCATTCATCCGAGTTCGTTCGTGGGCAGGCTCTGTGTGAGACCCAGCTGTGTGCCGTACATAGTTCCAGCGTTGAATCACTTGATCAACCCGTTATAATTGGATCCTCAGCAGGACGACCACAGTTGGAAATACCTCCACATCGCCATAATTGATTCATAGTGGCCAACAAACGCACAAAGCGCTCAAAAAGCTTGTTTGTCTGCGCCGGGCCCAGATTCCGTCTGTGATGTTCTCCCTAATCCTGTTTCGGTGCCTGATAATGAGTGGAAAATCTTAACAAGGTGTTACGGCTTAGTTGTGCATAAAATCGAATCGCCAAAATAAACAAGCATGAATTAAATGACGGCGGTTTGTCGTGTCGAGCGGCGAGTCGGTTCTCACAGTAAACGGTGAACGGACTGCATGTCTCCAGCGCTTTTCTAACCAGTGGGCCAATCAAAAGCACTTTACAATATAAAGCCAAACATTCACCCATTCATGCATACACACATTCACACACCGACGGCGGAGTCGGCCACGCAGGGCGACAGCCGGCGCGTCAAGGGAGCAGTCGGGGTTAGAGGGCGTCTCGCTCAGGGGACAACCTCCACACTCCGCTCAGGAGGAGGAGGAGGAGGAGGCCGGGGATCGAACCGGGGACCTTCCGGTTACCAGCCGACCTGAGCTCTACCTCCTGAGCCACACACACGCCGACCCTACCACTGGTGGTACACAGCGGGGTCAGCATATTAGCGCATATTTCACACATTTCTCGTGCATTTCTCTCACCTTGGTCGCGGTCGGAGGCGCTGACCGTCAGCACGGTGGTGCCCGGCCCGCGGTTCTCCGTCACCTGACTCTCAAACTCCGCCCACTGGAAGACGGGCGCCTCGTCGTTGACGTCGATGACCTGCACGCAGAGCACCTGCTGGGCGGAGAGCGGCGGGGCGCCGTGGTCCTCGGCCACCACCGTCAGGTTGAACACCTCCTGCTCCTCCCGGTCCAGGGCCTTGAGGATGGAGAGGGAGCCTGGGGGGGGAGGAGGGGGGGGAGAGGAGGGAGGAGAGAGGGGGAGGGGGGGAGGGGAGACAGGAAGAGGTGAGTGGGGAGAGGAGGACTTTCTCTCACACAAAATCTCATGGCTCTGTTTTGGAATCCCCTTTAGGAAGGCGTGTGTGTGTGTGTGTGTGTGTGTGTGTGTGTGTGTGTGTGTCTGTACGCATCAAGTGTGTGCGTGTATTTGTGTGTGCGTGTGTCTGTGTGAGCGTTTGAGTGTGCATGTGTGTGTGTGAGTCAGTCTGTGAGTGTATTTGTGCTTGTGTTTGTGTGTGTGTGCGAGTGCGCGTGCGTGCGTGCGTGCGTGCGTGCGTGCGTGTACATAGTCCAGTGACCATGCTGTGCAGATTAGTGTCTCCCTGTGTATACATCGCCGCGGTTCTGCCCTCTGCCGTAGCCGAGCTGAGAGGTGGTTATTCGTACGCCCCGAGGTCCAAACACAAACACACCTCACGTTTACAGCGCGGCTTTACGGCCGTTTCCGCAATAACACGGCACCAGCGCCGCGCTAATTCTCCGCTTGTTGGTCGGAGATTAGCCTCTGACCCCGTCCCACGGCGCGTTCCTGTACTTATGCTTTAAATACAGTCTGTGGTTCCACACGTTATGGGGTTCACGTGGGGAACACGTGTTCCGTTGTGTATCTATCACGCTCCATTACAAAGTGCAACTCCGCATTTCACAATTCGATTAACCTCTACTAAAGTGTAATTGGAAATCCCTCCCCCCTCTCCCCCCCCACCTCCCCTCCCCCTCC
>NC_140280.1:1938750-1953507 GCF_964030765.1 Micromesistius poutassou | reverse complement strand
TGGAGAAGGGCCCCTGGGTCTTCTGAGGTCTCCCCCCTTCCGGAAACAGCCCCGGGTCCACAGCTCCACTCGTTATCCCATTAGGTGGCTGCACGCCCTGGCCTCCATGGGGCCGGCGGAGGGCCCCCGGATCGGGGGGGGGGGGCCCCCCCGGATGGAGGTCTGATCGGCGCGTGTCCGCACGCAACACGTCGTATTTCCCCCCCCCCCCGGTCCGTCCCTCAGCCCCGCTGAAAGATCCCACTTATCAGACCCCCGTCCCGAGTGATCCACCAGCCGCTCCAGGTTGTTCTTCCATCTCAGTGGACTCCGTCCAGGGGTGGGAGGGTAGGTGGGGGGGGGCGGGGGGTGGTGTGGGGGGGGGGGGAGCCCCGACATTGATATACAAGTTGTGTAAAAAAAAAATATTGACAAAAAAAAAGCCCTGCTACCGCTGAAACACCTTCACCGTGGGGAACCAGCAGGTCCAAATAGTTTGCTGAAACCCGAGTAAGTGCAAGAAGGTTCGGAGTCAAACACCTACTTGAGTAATAGTCATTCGGAGCCACATCTGTTCTCAATCCGTATTTTGATATCATGTCACTTTTAATATCATCGCTCAGCCCCCGGGTTTAAGTGATGCCGCAGGATTTCGGTGTTCCTCCACGCGGGAACGCAGGAAGTTCAGGCATATTTGGCCCCACAAATATGCCGTCTTTTGTTTTTGTCGTCGTTAGAACGGCTCGCTCGGAGACCCCGTCGTCGACGGATCACGGCCCTGGCACCGAGAACAAACGAGAACCGGACCCCGGGGGGGGGGGGGTTAGGGGGGGGGGGGGTGGGGGGGGGTCTTCAGACCTCCAGCCAGTCAATCAGCCGCCCGTGTGACAGGCCCGTCTGGTAATTTACTCTGATTGGCCGAGTCAGTGTTGTGGTGGTAGTCCGGTAATGTCTTCCCCAGACCCGGAGGCCCGGTGTGGATACCGGGGTTGTAGGAAAACAGCAGTGCACCGCTAACATTGGTAGTTATTACTCTTTTGTAACCGCTCATTAGGTTTATTGTGATGAATGGTTTGGAACACCGTACTACCTAGATAGCCACATGTATAAAAGCAGTGTGCGCAGACACACACACACACACACACACATGTACACACACTGTAACAGCATGGTCTGCCGTTTGTTTCAGGCTGGCCAGAAAGGTGGTCGGTTTGTCGTCATGGTATCTCTCCATGGCAACCAGCAGTCCCAAAGGGGAAACGGGCGTCTGATTGAAATATGAATGTCTGTACTAATGTCCCGTCTGCTGCTGAAACAAACATGAATCAAACCCCCTCCGACCTGTCTGATGGGAACGCAGCGGTCTACACACTCACCTAGAGATCAATACGTCACAATCAATCAACCCTCTGAGGAACAATGGATGAATGAAGAGATCGAACCGGCTTCTCCTAACTTAAGCTTGGTCTTTTGTCGCGTTCAACCGGGGTGAAGTATCGGAGAGGATATCTTTATCCTGAGCAGCGGGACATTGTAAGTTGTCGAGGAGTTTGGAGTTTGGAGTTGATGTGTGTGTGTCTTTGGTCTAACAAAGACGTGTGTCTTTTGGTAACAGAAGAGGTCTGGTACGAATCAACATGTGAATCACAGCGCTGATCACTGGTCGGGTTATCGGTTTAGCTACGTCTGCATCACATGCAGATATGCTTACACCGTCACTTCCCACAGCGGTCCTCTGATTCACATCTCCCCACTAAAGTCTAACAGCTGCTCACGGGTTGCAATTACAGGCCTACCTATTTTCTCTCTTTTGCTTACCCTGTTTCCCGGACTCCTTCTCCCTTTCTCTGTCCTTTTCTCTCTTTCCCTCTCCATCCATCTCCTGCACTGACTCCTTCTCTCCATCTCCCTCCCTCTCTCTCTTTCCCTCTCCTGCTCCTCCTCCTCCTCCTCCTCTCCGTCTCCTTCTCTCTCTCTCTCTCCATCCATCTCCTCCTCCTCTCTGTCTAACTCTGTCTCTCCATCCATCTCCTTCTCCTCCTCCTCCTCTCTGTCTCTCTCTCTCTCTCTCCATCCACCTCCTCCTCCTCCTCCTCCTCTCCGTCTCCCTCTCTCTCTTCATTCATCTCCTCCTCCTCCGCCCCCCCTACTGTCTCTCCCACTCCATCCATCTCCTCCTCCTCCTCTCCCCTACCGTCTCTCCCTCTCCATCCATCTCATACTCCGGCCCTGTCTCTCTCGCCACGTGCTTGGTTGAAGCAGATAGCGCAGAAAGCACAGTGCAATTCCTGGCAGTACACTTTACTGTGGATAGGAAATAGTTTGTAGTGCTTCACTCCTTTTATAGAAAGGGGACATTATGGTCGGAAACAAAAAAGCAAAAATAATCAAAAAAAGCACAGAACGTTTCAGCATTTGCCTGCCGTTTGTCTTCAACAGGATAGGGCAAAGCCATATAACTAAATATGTCCAATAAGCCCCCAGAGCAGCAGTCAATGCCGCCACCACCACCAGGGAAATAAGTGTGGATTTTATGTCCGGTTGCCCTGTTGTTTCTGACACCGGACCATGTAAATGTATACCTCGGCTGAGATTAGGGGCAGTAAAGACATTATATGGCTGTGTGTGTGTGTGTGTGTGTGTGTGTGTGTGTGTGTGTGTGTGTGTGTGTGTGTGTGTGTGTCAGGAACACTTGTGTGGGAAGTGATCTGACTGGGAAGTAAGACTAACGTGGTGTTTTTTTTCTGTAATGTGGCTGGCCACGTTGGTTATTTCATAATGACTGAGTTTCGTCATTTTATGCTATGCTACTTGGAAGTAAACAAACCGTTAGTTATTTAGTAGTATTTCTGCCAGGGTACCACACACACACACACACGCACGCGCACGGGCGCGCGTACACACAGAGTAAAATGGAAAGCGATGTGGCGAGCCAAGGGGTGCCTTAGCTATACGGCACAAGCAGAACCGGCTCTGCTGTGTGTGATAGATATTTAAATCCGACTGACTGCGCACTCATTGCTTTCAACAGTCCGGAATCGGTCCAAGGAACACTAGCTCTATTTGTGGACATTGTGGGTTTATCCACACACACACACACTGGTTCTGGTTCTGTGCGCCACGGAGAACAAAGTGCGGGCCTGTGTGTCCGCCCAGGAGAGACGGGGCAACCCATCAACACACAAACACTGTCGCCACATCAGCCATCTAGACGCGTAAACATGGATGAAATCTGATTTATTTTCGATATAGGCCTGCGATACAATGCACTATTCACGGGTGCTCGTGTCAGCATTGCCCTGTCTCGGTTGATTACCCTCATCGATAACCCACACGTCTTCCAGCCCCACACACACACACACACACACACACACACACACACACACACACACACACACACACACACACACACACACTGAGGCTGTTCCCTGGCTGAACGAGCAGCCTCCCTCTCATTCCTGGTGGTCGCTATTGTGGTCCAGAGCAGAAGGTCCCCCCTTTTTTCAGTGTGTGTGCGTTGAGAATAGCGATCTGTCTGTCATTGCAAGGAGGTGTAGGCTGCTGCAGACTTTGCATGACCCCCCCACCACCACAATACACCGACACCTCTCGCACTGAGCCAAGAGATGCACGCCGTACCGTGAATGAATGCATCGCATGTTAATGATGTTTGATTGCCATTAAGCTGACTAGCCGCACGCGTGAAAGCGATTTGAAAAAGCATCGGGATGAGAAGAAATGATTTTACACTTACATTCATGTGAGCCTCTCCACCGCTCTTAACGCTGGCTCCCGATGCTGCCCGGGAACACCTTATCAGTATGCAACAACAAAAAAACGGCTCGTCTCTATCTAATCCTCCCGAAACGATGAAAACGAAGAAAAAAAAACACCCCTCCTAGGACGAATCTCGAATGAACCTTGCAACCGGAGCGATTCTCATCTGCATAGTATCCAAGATTATTAATTTGGGGAGAGAAAAAAAAAAAAAAAAAAAGAATACGGCGGTTAGGTCCCCGGATTTCTCTCCAAACGAGACGCTGACAAGCCGCTTTGTGGTTATCTCTGCATATCTCCGTCCTTTTCAGGTAAACAGGTCACAGTTCACACATGGATCCCAGCGGCGGACGCCGAAACCTTCACCCGGCGGCAGTAGCAGCAGCAGCAGCAGCAGCAGCAGAGAGGGGGCCGCCGTCAGAAGAAGAGGCATGCAGCAGCTCCCGGTGTCCTTTCTCTCACAACCAACGCTCTCTCTCCGCCTCACTCAGCATCCAAGCCGCACAGCCAACCTCCTCTGGTGTAGTGGCCAAGGCTGAGCTGCAGCAGAGCCTACCGTGGCGGCGTGTGTGTGTGTGTGTGTGTGTGTGTGTGTTGGAGTGTGTGTGTCTGAATGAAACGCGACACGGCTGCCACTAGGCCCAGCCCCCCTCCACTACTCCACTCCTTCTCCTCCTCCCGTCTCCGATCTGGGTTGCTAATTTATTCGACACGCGGGGAGCTGGCGGAAGGTTTTTGGAATACAGTAGGAAGCCTTTGGTGCCCCCAAGCTCTGATCGGGGGAAGTGGTCTCCAGACAAAAGGATGGTAGCGTCTGCACATACATAGAATCAACATAAGATCCCTTGTTATTATTGTGTGCAAAATATGTGCACTTTTATTTGCGCAAACCTGCCCCTTTTGTTTGAAATGCAATGGCGTAAATCAAGTTATTTTATTAGTACGATTTATCAAAGTCAAATGAAATGACTGCAAAATACAAGGTTCATTAAAAATAGATCAAGGACATTGCTAGACGAATAATTATTCAAAATGCCTAAAAGCAAGCTGCGAACCCACACATTTAGGCCCTCGCCGTGCCTCGCCCGGGCCATGAGAGTAACCTCCACAACTCCATCGTGCCCATTCCCCCCACATCAGCAAGAACAAACATCAAGTCATTTATCACTCTGCGAATTGTAGGTCACGCTTCCACCTGCACCGCTGGAATACAGCGAGGGAATATAAAGCCTGTGTGTGTGTGTGTGTGTGTGTGTGTGTGCGGTGATGTGTGTTTGTGTGTGTGTGTGTGTGTAGGTTGATGTGTGTGTGTTTGTGTGTGTTTGCGTGTGAGTATGTGTGTGTGTGTGTGTGTGTGTACATGCATGCTTGGGTGTGTGTCAGTTTGTGTGTTAGTATATGTGTGTGTGTGTGTGTGTGTGTGTACATGAATGCTTGGGTGTGTGTCTGTGTGTGTGTGTGTGTGCGTGCATGCGTGTGTGTGTGTATGAGTTTATGTGTCTGCATGTGAGTGTGTGTGTGTGTGTGTGTGTGTGTGTGTACATGCATGCTTGGGTGTGTGTGTGTGTGTGTGTGTGCGCACAGAGTTCAGACATTAAAAAAAAAGCGTGTCTCTGTTCTCAGGTGTCTTCTGGTCGTGCCGATCTATCTTTAAACTAGGGCAGAACATTCAACATTTCCCAAAGAAACCCACTAACTCGCCTTTAGATCCTGCATTCGGTCAGGAGCTTTTAAACGCGTTTCCTTTTCACCTGATTCAAACTCAGTTGGCTGCAGAAGGACAGAGAAGCTGTACCACGGGCCGAGCCTGCGGACAATAGAAGGTCTGTCTAATTGACATGTCTCATGTTGTTCTAGGCTTATATTTCTGTATAAACACCGCAGGAACAACTTAATGTCAGCCCTAACCTTTTACTGTGTTGTTGTCCCTGGGTTTTCACCGCAAAATGTTCAGAAGAAATATCTCATGTCTCATGATCCATAGCCCCTTGGGTTCGGATCAAAAGCTTTCCCCGACCATTTTTTCTTTTTCCTTCTCTCCTTTCCCAGGGGTGGACAACCCCCTTTTGGATTATTGTTGAGTTGATGGGAATACAGATTGCATTAAGGTAATGGCAATGGCATAGGACCAGTAAATGTACAGCGACTAAACTCAATAAAACCCTTTGGGTTAGAAAGTTAAACAAGGTTTTTCTCTGTGTGTGGATATTTAAGAATGTGGATGTGCGTTTGTATGTCTGTGTACGTATGCATCTGTCTGCCTGTCTGTCTGTGTATATATTTACGTATATTTACGTTTACGTGTGTGTGTGTGTGTGCGTGTGTGCGTGCGTGCGTTTGTGTGTGTGTTTATGTGTTGTGTGCGTGTGTGTGTGTGTGTGTGTGTTTGTGTGTGCACGTGTATGTGTGTATCGGAGTTACACACACAGTTTAAGGAGGACCAGATGACAGTGTAGCGACAGGACTGGGCCGGTTCCCCGCGATGTCAGAGACACACGCTAGGACTGACAGCTCACCCACATCCCCACACGGATAACTCTCCTCTACCCATCTGTGGCCCTCAAACACACCCACACAGAGCAGAGGAAGGAGGAGAGGAGAGGAGAAGTAGGAGAGGAGATAGAGGAGCGGAGATGAGAGGTAGGAGAGGAGTGGAGAGGAAGGAGAGGAGAGGTAGGAGAGGAGATAGAGGAGAGGAGGGGAGAGGTAGGAGAGGAGACGAAGGAGAGGAGATAGAGGAGAGGAGAGGAGTGGAGAGGAAGGAGAGGAGAGGTAGGAGAGGAGATAGAGGAGAGGAGGGGAGAGGTAGGAGAGGAGACGAAGGAGAGGAGATAGAGGAGAGGAGAGGAGTGGAGAGGAAGGAGAGGAGAGGTAGGAGAGGAGACGAAGGAGAGGAGATGAGAGTTATGAGAGGAGACAAAGGAGATGCGATAAAGGAGATAGAGGAGAGGAGAGGAAGAGGAGGCTATAGGGGAGAGGAGATGAAGTAGAGGAGATAGAAGAGAGGAGACAAAGGAGAGGAGATAGAGGAGAGGAGATTTGAGGTAGAAGAGATAGAGAGGAGATGTAAGGCGAGGAGACGAAGGAGAGGAGACGAAGGAGAGGAGATAAAGTGGAGGAGATAGAGGAGAGGAGATGTAAGGAGAGGAGACGAAGGCGAGGAGAGGAGAGAGAGGGAGGAGAGAGACCAAGAGAATCAAAGTTCAGAGTGCAGAGGAGACAGCACAGGAAGGACGGTAGAGGGGAGAGGCCAGGAGAAGAGACCCCAGCAGAGGACACAAGGCAAGTCCAGGGAAGATGGAAGGAGGCGAGGAGACGAGAGGAGAAGGCTGAGTCGTAGATGGGATGATGAAGTTTCTCCTATCAACCCGCTGCTCCCTCCCCTGTCTGTGATAACCCTGATCACCCCTCCGATGAGATCAGCCCCCCCCCCTTCATAGATTTACAGCGTGCACACCCCTACGATAAGCCTCCCGCCGCCGGACCCTCCACGCCCCAAACGTCAACACGTAAATCGTCTATATTTAAAGCGGCAATGTGCCACAATTCAACTCGCTTGCAGTATGAAAAAAAAACCTGGACATACCTGTAGTCTATGGTGCTGGGTATGGCTCCCAATGATGTCATCAATCAAATCGCGTCATAGAAGTGGTATATTGTACGCATACACAAAAATGCTGGCCAGCCCTCACCTCTCGATTTGTTTACACGAATCGTACCGTTGACTCATCCAAAGCCCCTCCCACTCCCCCTAAGCCCCTCCCACTCAGGCCTCCCAGCCAGCCGAGTTAAGCCAGGTCACGTGACACAGTAACACAGACAGTTGGACAGAGGACACAAACTCTGTTAGGGACTTTTTTTGATCATTCTGACTCATTGCGATATTTTCCTGTTTTTTTTTGTCATTGCAGCAAGTGGACATATGGTTTATGTTGGAACAAATGGACAGCCCTTGTCTCCCCTGGCTATATTTATTGTCTCTGTATTCCTTGTCTTAAATCCCTGTCTCTCTCACTCTCTCTCTCTCTCTCTGGCACTTTTTCTCTCGCTCTCTTTCTCTCTATGTCTCTCGCCCGGTCTAAGGCTTTCTATTTGTCTTTGTCACACTAATGTACACATGCACGGCGGAGACGTCTGACCACAGACCGTTGACGCTGATGTTAAATCCCACAGCCATGTTTGCACGTGTAATGTACTGAAAGCATTCCCGTCCCATCTCCTCACGGTGAGGTAAAAGTTCTAAAGCTCTAAAATACGCAAAACGTTGGGAGAGATCAACTTTCGGTCGTTTAGATTAATACGGCTCCTTCACCAGGTCTTATATCATCCAGTTTGGAATCGCCTCTTTCAGCGCTTCGTTAAAGACAATGGCATCGGAATACGGTCTTTTTCAACATCCAACTTGGAATATATTGACTCGTGAGGACAACCCGATAGTTTAGTGCTCTCCACGGTTGCTACACGTAGAGGTTTTATACCACCTGGCTCAGTGCACAGAGCAACAGACACCTGCTTCCAACGGATGGACGTGACGGAAAAACCTGGTGGACGGGATGGAGGAGGAGGAAAGGGCTGTTGCTAAGTTTAGCAGAATGGTTTCCCCCTCCACCCCCCCCTGACCTGATGAATCAACCATTTATATGGAAAATGTGTCCATAAAAAAAACACAAAGCCGTAATGTTCGTTAACTGCATTTCATAATTCACTTGCGGTTTTCTAACCTCCTTTCAAACCTATTTTTTTTTTGGCTTTGTTGTTTGTCGCTTTGACTTCCAGGAAACGGCGAGCCTTTGAGACGCGGCGTCAGGCGTTCCCCGGAGCTGTCAAAGAAGAAGAAGACACAGGGATGTTCTTCTATCTGTTCTTAAGAGAAACAAACAGGGGGTCCTGCGGAGCAATGACGTACCTCCCCCTCCACGTCTTCCCCCTGGCCATGTTCTCATCCTGCGAAGAAACAGATATATTCTAAGACAGGGTTAGGGGTGCGGGGTGCGGGGGCGGGGGTGGCGGTGGGGGGGGGGGGGTTTAGGTTGTAACTTATCTCTAATCGAGCGGTGATCTGGAGGTCGGGAGAGAGAAAACAGGAAGGCATTGGCCCCGGAATTTACAGTTTCTGTTCCGTCTCTGCGCCCGACGTTTTGCCTCCTATCAGGACGGGAGGGCTTCCAGAACACTCTGACGAGCTTCCTCCTTTTGTACCCTGAAGGAAGCGGCTCAGTCCAGCTCTGACAGGACAGGGGTGGGAGGGTGGGAGGGGGGGGTGTAAGGGTGGGAGGGGGGGGGTGGTCTCTGATAGAACTCCACAGGGCTCGTTATTGAAGACCCCTGTCCAGGATCCAGCTTTTATCAATCAATCTTTAGCCCCCCCCCCCCCCCTGTCAAAAAAAACAACGAGTTGAATACGAGTTGCGCAACAGTACCAACGAGTTGAGCAGAGGGTCTGAAAATGTGCTGTGGGCCCGCAACATTAAAAGATGACATGATGCTACATTTAAATGTTTTATATATTGAGCATAAATAACCCAAAGCCAGCCTCAAATCATTCCGAAATCCTGACACAAAAATATGAACGATATTGTAACTGATCAATAATCCAGGAGGATACTTCTCTTTTGCGTCAGATATCAGATAGATATTTCCCTCCCTCACTCTCCGTCGATGACATCAGTGGTTTTTTTTCATCCTCCTCCTTCTTCCTCCTCCTCCCGTCTCAAACTGTGGCTCCAGATTCATCTTGTTAGGTGCGTTACCGTACCTCCCCCCCCTCGGCTATACGAATCCATCTCTGCTTCCCCATACAGTCGTACCCTTCCATCTGTCACATGTGTTTTATAGGGTTAAAACACACACATCCGTGGGCCTTTCTAACCCGGCTCATCTGTTATAATTGGACAGTCTGGGATATGCACGCTAAGCCCCGTGACACACGCCTCACACTGATAAGGCATGATGCTCCATCAAACCGTCAAACGGTTGAGTAGCGATATCTTATTTATCGTTGGAAATTATTATTGATTTATCATTCGTTCGTTATTGCGGCACTGTGCTGAACAAGTTTGGCGCTCAGGGTTTTATTCCCTCTGCAGCAAGTTGGGAGGAAACTTTTTGTGTGCCCCTCTCAGTTACGTGTTTCAAGTGTCCAGGCTTAAAACAGGCAAGAAATGTATGAGAAAATATCAACGTTTTATGGCCGTACAGTGACTCCACGGTAACTTGCGACCACCACCTCCACCCCACCACCTCCACCCCCACCCGCCTCTCTCCACCCTCCCCTCCACCACCACCACCACCTCTACCACCACCACCACCACCACCACCACCACCATCTCTACCACCACCACCCCCCTCTCTCCACCCTCCCCTCCACCACCACCACCACCCCCCCCCGCCTCTCTCCACCCTCCCGACCACCACCTCCACCACCACCACCACCACCACCACCACCCCCACCCGCCTCTCTCCACCCTCCCCACCACCACCTCCACCCCCCACCTCCACCCCCCACCTCCACCACCAGTGAGAACATATACATCAACGCTCTCTGGCCATACAGTGCCCCCACGGCGACTGGTGTTCACAGTGACCCTTGTCGCTCATGTCAATCTGCTTCATTACACACGAGAACAAAAAGCTGGTGAAAGAGAACTCTCACAATGTGCTTCGACTACAGAGGGCCCTCGCAAACAGGAAGTAGCATAGCTGAGAACTTCCTGTATAACCCCATCCAATGGAAGGTGTGTAACGCAGGCCACAGGAGTCTCCTGACTCCTGACGTCGTTTTGTGTGTGTGTGTGTGTGTTTTGTGTGTGTATGTGTGTGTGCGTGCGTGCGTGCGTGCGTGCGTGTGTGTGTTTTGTGTGCGTGCGTGCGTGTGTGCGCGCGTCGCCCCCCTCCTTCCTTCCTGAGCCTCCTTCTGCCCTCGCTTCCGCACGGCACCGTGGGAAAAACGCAACTTGTGCCTCATACAGCTTGTTCTCTCACTCAGCGCACAAACACAGACACACACACACACACACACACAAAGCAGGACAGCGGGGGGGGGGGGGACAGATTCAACGGCTGTTGTGTGTGCGATGTTTGTGTGACTCACAGGGAAATCACATTGCGCCGCACCGCGAGAGCGTAGCAACGAAAATGTGCGACAAGTGCTTCTATTATTGGCGCGAGCGACAGATTGACTGAGGGCAGTGGAGCGATGGGTCTGGTTCTGCAGTGCCTATGTGTGTTACGGAGCGTGATGGCAATGGTCGCGCACTGGGTTATGTGATACGCAGTACACATAAATATATCTTTATTAGGGGTTGAGGGGTGCCGTGGACATAGTTTCAACTTGACCCATAGAGAGGGCCATGGCAGAGACCACACACACACTCACGCGCACACACACACACACACACACACACACACACACACACACACACACACACACACACACACACACACACACACACACACACACACACACACACACACACACACACACACACACACACACACACGGGTAGTGCAATACTACATCCAGAGAAACACACATAGGATACAAGGGTACTTCACACACAAAGACCCATCCTTCCTTTTCCCCTAAAAATCACTCCAGTCGGAGAGGACAAACACACACACACACACACACACACACACACACACACACATACACACACACAAACACACACACACACGTGCGCAAACAGACGCACAGCAGCCGTCGACAGTGCACGTCCGCTCTGAACTTGGCCCTGACACGGGGGCGAGGAAGAGGAAGAAGGGTGAAGGCGGAGTGCGTCGTAAGGAGATAAGACGGTTCCTCACACCGCACATTGTCAATCGTCCACTTCCTGTTTACTGCGGCCCTGAGGTTCAGTCCCTGGAGGGGGCGGTCGGGCCAGCCTCCACGGATCCTCCTGACGGCCCCTGCTATCTCGTCCCATCTCATTATTGGTCACCAGGGGGTCCTGTTGTTGCAGAGCTCCGATTGGTCGAGGTCCCTGGTCGCGGGGATTCCGATTGGCTGAACTTTAATTGAACTTTGGGTCACTATAATATAGCGCCATGAGGGACACGAGTGTTACGAGATGCCTCTACTGATTTTTTATGAATGCAATTTAGATTTTGGTTGTTTAGAATTCAATTTCATTCGGATAATTATATAATAGTTATGTTATGTTGTGTTGTTACAGTGGACAACAACCACAACAAGAAGAGACAACAATGCATGGCAGTAAAATGGAGATATAGGAACGACATTATCAAGCAGTAACCCACAAATTATTATAACATTTGGACACTTCAGGGGGTCTGGAGTAAAATGGAAAAGTATAATGCTCCTTAATGACAGCACGGGCTGCAAGGTTGCATTTAGTCTTTTATGACACAGTAACTCATGTAGCCCGGGCTATCTTGGATTCAGAGCGCAGGAGCCATGGACCCCATGGGTCTGGAAAAAGCCCAAAAAACAATTCAACCTCAGCATCTTTCAGCGGCAGGTCGGTGGCCAGCACTTGAGACGAGGCCAACGCTGCAACACCGAACTGTCTGCTCCGTTTTATACGACCAGCTACTTATCTAGTAGTATAGTGTTTTGGTCGAGTTTCTAAAAACGGTATTTTCATTATCCTTTGTTTGTTTAAAATGTACACAGTAGCTTTTAAACAAAGATTATTCCTAAGATGTGTTCGGTATTAGGCGGCAGTGGGCGGCGGCGGCTGCTGCTACAGTGTACCACACACAGAGCGGTGGGTCCCAGTGTTTACAGCGAGGGAAAACGTCTCTGAGCAATGAGACGGATTAGGAGCCGGAGACTCTGAGGCTCCAGCAGAAGATGTTTGGACCCGACTCACTACATGTTGCTTCAGAGAAGAAAACACACACATGTGTGTGTGTGTGTGTGTGTGCCACGGTTTGCAGCGCTTATAACGTTTGGAGAGACCCCAGTTTGGGCCTGACTGGGATTCAGCCCGAGTGGCTGAGATGCTCTATAAAGGAGCAGGAATGTGTCCGCTTCCTACATAAAGTTTTGCGGGATGGTGTTATAAACACGGATACGCGATGTGCTCGTTTTTATCACTTTGGCGGAGAAGACTCTCCAACACTCTCCCAAAGACTACTAGTGCGCCCATCTCGATTTAAGACAGAGAGGTGATGAAGTGGGAACGTGCAGAACTCTTGAACTCTTGTAATTGCTGTTCTTTTGAAAAAAGAATAGAATCTGATACTTTCTCCAAAAGTATCAGAAAAACAAATGTGTTTATGGGCTAACAATTTTGCGTGCTAACAATGTATATTTGAAATATTGAACGGAGTCGGATGGGTCAAGGGGAGTGGCTATTAATTAGGCTAGGCTTTGAGTAGCCGCTTTGATTGACACATTGGGAGCAGGCTACAGTGCTGATGAAGCTACGTTGCTCCAGCTGAAGCTACATGTTGCGCTTCACTGATGTAAACAGAGAAGAACTGTGTTTAGCGAGGCGCAAACACTGTCGGCCGGTTGCTGTGGATTCACTTTTTCCATCCGCTGAACTGAACAGTCAAAAGAACAACAACAGTCATTGTGTTCCTTTTGTTTACTTTGCTCCTGGATTTGAATTGCAATCTAATTGGCACTGGTTGACCTCGTCTCCATCCGCAACCACTGACGCCTCTCCCACCTCCACCACCACCGACCCCACCTCCTCTCTCAGCCCCCACCACCACCACCAGCCCCTCTCCCACCTACACCCCCACTGCCTCCCCAACCTACACCACCCAAACCCCCCCTAACCTCAATGACTACCTCCTCCCCCAACCCCACACCGCCTGCCGCACCTCCATCACCACCTGCCCCCTCTCTCCCACTGCCTCCCCAACCTACACCACCTAAACCACCCCCTCCCCCCAACCTTAACCACCACCGCCTCCCCCACCTTCACCCCCCCCCCACCCCACATCCACCACCACCGACTCCTCCAACCTACACCGACTCCTCCAACCGACCGACACTGACACACAACCTACAGCGAGTCCTCCACCACCACCACCACCACCCTCTCCCCCGCTGCCGCTGCCTCCACTTTGCGTCGGTAATTAGGGTGCATGGGAGGTATGTGTCGGCCTGGAAGCGAAGACACTCCGAGCTATTGTCCTCCGGTGCGGGGGGGGGGGCCCCCCCGATGCTCCGCCACGGGGGCCGTAGAATCAGACCTCCACGGGGCATGTCCCTCTCGTCATGTGAGCGGAGCGGAGGGGAGAGGAGGAATACCCAGAACCGACCGCCCCGCCCGTTCTTCTGACCAATGAGGGCCCGGCACGGAACGGTAGACAGGGAGGTAATTGGAGCTAATATGAGGAATAGGCCCTTGAGTACGCATGTTTACACAGATAACAAGGGCCCTCAGTCTGCCCCGTTTGGACGGGGTGGAGCGCGGAGACACTCGGGAGCCACCGGCGGCGACCAGGAGGAACCCGGTCACGGGTTCGTTTAGGGAGTCGGGGCAGGACGGCGCTGTCTGTAGAGGCGTCTGACGGTGTTAGCTCGAGGTTAGTTCGTTCAGCCAGATGTCTACTTTGACTTCACGTTGGATCAATCCAATCATAATAATGTGAACCATGTGCAGACGCAGGACAGATAGCGTGACATTTGAAGTGGCGACAGTGGCAAACGAAAAACTTGAATCGTCGCTATTTATAGTAGGCCTATTATCTTATTATTATCGTCAGATTGTGAATGTTGCCGTACCATTAATAAAAAGTAGGAATTTAATTTACAATGTTTTGTATCTCCAATGCATTGTTTGGTTTATTCATACTTGCATAGTGTTTATTTAGAAACGTGTTGGTTGACAACAAATGTTGTATTTATATTTTTGCAAAAAGTAAGCCTAGGCAATAACCCTTTATGTTTCGCGTTTCATTTGATTCGACTATTTATTTACAGAGTCAGTATGAAATTCAAACACCCAAGTAAGGGATGCCATGATGAAATTATAAAATACAAATAGATAGATTCATAACGTGCCAAAACAGCCACAA
>NC_140280.1:1911250-1928750 GCF_964030765.1 Micromesistius poutassou | reverse complement strand
CCACAGAAGACATTAAAACATTGCATTTTCAAAAGCAAAAAAGTCCCTAGTTGTTCAGGATTCAAAAGTTCATTAGGAGGTTCACAATCATTCATAATGAGAGGATGAGAGAGTGAGAGAGAGGGTGAGAGATCACCCAGGCACCAGCCATGATGGTGTGGGCCCTAGACGCTCTGGTCCCGGAGAACAATGGAGACGACGACCTCTGGTCTCCCCAGCCTGGAGACCAGAAGCTCCTAAACCGTGATGTTTTATAGAGAGAGTGGACCACTGAGGTCATGAAACCATAACCATTGTGTTGCACAGGAAATAGAAACCCCCAAATGCTTGATAGGCCTTCCTGGCTTTTATAGAGACTTTGGCTAAATAAACAGCGATACAAGGGGATGAAACTGCAATTCTTTCTCACATAAATTCCCTCTCTCTCTCTCTCTCTCTCTCTCTCTCTCTCTTCCTCTCTCCAACATAAACTCTCTCTCTCCATCCCTGGGTCTCCCTCTCTTTTTCTCTCTCCCTCCCTCTCTCTCTCGCTTTCTCTGACTTTCTCTCTCTCTCTTTCACCCTATTGCTCTCTCTTTCTCTCTCACTCTCCCTCCCTTCATCCCTCCCTCTCTCTCTCTCTCTGTCTCTGTCTCTCTCACCCTCCCTCTCTCCCTCTCTCCCTCTCTCACACACACACACACACACTAAACGTTCCCACCCAGTCTCCCCCTCTCTGTCTTGTTACTCTCAGCCCCCCCCCCACCCCCACTGTAACCTCTGGGAGAGAGCAGTCCGGGGTCTGCAGCTCTCGTAGGAGGTGGGCCTGTCTGGAGGAGGGACACCATCCATAAGGCTGAGCGGACGGCCAGCCAGCCTGCCCCCCCCCCCCGCCCCCCCCCCCCAGCCCCCCAGCACGTCGCGGTAGGGCTCCTCGGCTCCTGACTGGCACCAGCCATAAAACAACTGGCCCCAGAAGAAGCCTCGCAAATCCTCTCTCTTGTAATTAGACTCTACGTCAGCGCCGCTCTCTCTCTCTCTCTCTCTCTCTCTCTCTCTCTCTCTCTCTCTCTCTCTCTCTCTCTCTCTCTCTCTCTCTCTCTCTCTCTCTCTCTCTCTCTCTCTCTCTCTCTCTCTCACTCTCTCACTCTCTCACTCTCTCCCGGTCCCGGGGCGAGATACTCGGCGACAAACAGAAAAATAAACGGTTTGGATGAAGGCCGACACGCAGATCCATCAAGATGTTTTATTTCACCCCCCCACCCCCCCACCCCCCACCCCGCCACCCCCCACCCCACACCTCTCCTATTACTTATTTGTGATGCACTGCACCAGGGACGAATGTAAACCAGCGTGACAGGGAGCACGGTGGCGTTGGGAGCCAGGAAAGCACTTGGCAGACGGAGCCCCCCACCCCCCCCCTCCACCCCCCCCCCTCCACAGGTGCAGGCGAGACGCCGGGGAGGGAGAAGAAGTCTTGAGCCCAGAGAGGAAGTTATTGTCCTAGAATAGAGAAATCAGCAGTGATGACACCGGTATAGGAAGCCAGGTCACAGTGAGAACGGGTGGCTGTGCTGTGCCGCCCGTGTGTGTGTGTGTGTGTGTGTGTGTGTGTGTGTAGGTGTGTGTTTGTAATAGATAGATACGGTGGGAGAAGTACGTGTACCAGCCTTGTGTGTGTGTGTGTGTGAGATTGTGTCTGTGTGTCTGTGTGTCTATGGGTGTGTGTGTGTGTGTGTGTGTGTGTGAGATTGTGTCTGTGTCTGTGTGTCTATGGGTGTGTGTGTGTGTGTGTGTGTGTCTGTGTGTGTGTGTCTGCGTGTTTGTGTCTATCTATGTATGTGTGTGTGTGTGTGTTTGTGTCTATCTATGTGTGTGTGTGTGTGTGTGTGTGTGTGTGTGTGTCTGTGTATATCTCTATGTATGTGTGCGTGTGTGTGTGTGTGTGTGTTTGTCTATCTATGCGTGTGTGCGTGCGTGCGTGTGTGCGTGTGTGCGTGCGTGCGTGCGTGTGCTCCAGATAGAAGGGCTCTCTTCCAGTATAGTCTCTGTTGCTCTGTGGTTTTAACGAGTTCTCTTGAACTGATCCCAGACCAGGCAGAGGGCGAAGACAAGTGCGTATATAACAGAGTGTATGACCCCTGCGTTTCCTTCGCCGTCTCACTCTGTGCCCCGTCGCCAAACTGCAGACGTCATCCGTTTAGCTTGGCACCATCTAGACTAACACAACATTATAAATATCATACTGGAGATTCATAACAAACTCCGGAGTAACTGAGTTACCATGTGTTTGTGGGCTGCCACTCGGCGAGTTATTGACACTGGGAGGACAGCGGTAATTGAAAGGAATTAATTCATGCAGAAATTGTTTGTGTGAAACGGTTGATTATCTTGGGAGGTGAACGTTGAATGTTTTCTGAGGCAATAACGTCAATAACACATGGATTTCGCGCTCTGTTAACAAACAAAAAATTCCATTTGTTTTTTTTAAATGAGCGTCCACACAAAGAAAGTTCCCCACCTACATTAGTATTTCTGGATCCGAAAACGTAGAAATCCTTAAAAAAATATTTTCAAATGATTTCCTATTAAATAAAAAATCCTAACGCTGCTCATCCCTAACAACAGGAACTCCAAACACCAGGGTAGTGCCCCATGTGTGACTGACTCTGTGTGTGTCCAGAACTCCCTAATAGACCTGTGGCCTGGACATGCTCAGCATGTGTGCACGCATATCATTCATGTCATCGTGTGCACGGGGGGCCTGTGGGGGATCTTTTGCTGGGTCTGGCATCCATCACACAGCGACGTTAAACAGGTGTTTGCTGTGTACTCTGAGAGACACGCATGAGGCCAGACCAGATGGAGTGGCCGAGGAAACACCCTGACGGAGATAAGTATATCAAACATATCTATTCGGTTAATATTTGCTTCTGTGTCCCCAGACGTTCCCCTGCAGACAGGACTTATCTGCAGTTTTGAGCAAAACATCCCAACATTTTATGCGCCTGATAGCAGTTATTTGCCTCACGGGAACTAGGGAGTGTACACTCTGTGAGTTGATAGTGATGAGATGATTGGTTAAATCTGTTTAAATAGCAGAGTTGCTTGCCATTGTACTTTCACTCTCTTTCACTCGCTCTCTCTCTCTCTCTGCCTCTCTTCCCCTGCCTCTCTCTTCTCCTCTGCCTCTCTTCCTCTGCCTCTCTCTTCCTCTCTCTACTTCTCTCTCTATCTCCCTCTCTTTCTCCCTCCTTTCTTTCTCCTTTCTCCTTTTCTTTCTCCTTTCTCCTTTCTCTCTCTCTCCGATGTTGAAAAAGGGAACAAACTGTGCGTTCATGTTGCTTGTCCTATCTATTAGCATCTTATTTTCAAATGTCTCTGCTTCGCTTCCTCTCGTCAAATCATAAATGAGTAAGAGAACCTAATACATAACACGTGACCTGTCTCCTTTATCTAATAGATCTGACAAATGAGAGGAAATGTTCCCGCCTGCAGGACTGACGTAACACCCGGCAACTCTTACCGGGTGCCGTGGCTACAAGTACAGCGTAGCTGAATCTGAATCTACTTCAGCGTTTTGTTTGTCTGCTAGTGAGAATTACCAGATTTAGACGCCGGGGGAGACTTCCTGCCAGGATGACGTTTTGCGTCAAGGCGTTTTCCCACAACTGATAAATTCCGGAACATATAGAAGTTTGTGTTTGGGGCTCCTCCACCCATTCCATCTCATCCACCGTTCATCATCACCTCATCCATCCACACATCCAACCCTCCCCTCCATCTATTTATCCTTCCATCCATCATCAATCAATCCGTCCATCGAACCACCAATTCTTCCCTCCATCCATCCACCCATCTCCCCAGATTCATCCATTCATTCAACACCCATGCCATCCATCTTAGCGAGGTTTTACCGCTGCTACTATACTCCCCCTGCTGGGAGGGAAGAGCCACTGGAAGATGAACGCAGGCAGAGCCCACTGTCTAACCGACTATCCTATAAAATGTGACAGCGAATAACTCTTGCTCGTCCAACTACAGTGTTTTTGGTCTAGTCTACTAGAGAATACGCAGCACTAATTAAATAACCACCTTCGTTAAATCACAACCCGGCCATGTCATCTGACTCCGTTGTTTAGCGTCTGGGGATTTTCTGAATGGTTGATATATGAAAGTAAAACAATACTATTTACAAGCTGAGGGACAGTTGGTCCGAGCGGAGGAACGTATAATGCTAGGCTGTGTGCCGAGGAAAAAAAAAAATAAACACGTTCAGGAGCGTTCTTCACTGCAAACCAGCCAAGTCCTAGCTTCCATTCTATTTCACTCTATCCGCTATTGTGTGTTTAAATCAACAAGATCATCAGCATTCAACTAGTCAACTTACTCTGTGTTATGTATGCTTGGTAACGCATGGTTCACGGTGGCCTGCTGGCAAACCCATAAGCAAAATACATCTCCTTATTGGATCGGACTCAGGACAACATGGGGTCTGGGGTCTGCTGCATCGGTTATAATTACGAGTCGGCCTAGTAGTGTTGTTTTGTTGATGGGGGATCAGACCCTCCATCTCCAATCCCTGTCAGCCCCCAGGGGACCGTAAACTCGCAGCTTATCCAAGCGTCCTATGGAGCCCCAGACAGGGGAATCCATTACACAATGTCGGATCCCATTCACAAGCAATGTAGTTAGTTAGCCATTAACTACATGTCTGTACGGAGCCGACAACACGTATGTCTGACTGTGTCTCCACTCACTCAGACCCACACACACACACACACACACACACACACACACACACACACACACACACACACACACACACACACACACACACACACACACACACACACACACACACACACACACACGCACAGCACCGGAGGTTTCTGGTCGCTGTACAACAGCGCCACCCACTGGCCCACTGTGCTGTGCTGGCCCTATAGCCTCCGGAGATCTCATGTGATATATGTTAAAGCCTGTGAGCTGTGAGCAGCAGTGCTGTGCTGCCCGGCGTCGTATAGCGTGTGTCACATTAGACACTGTCATCGGCAGCTCCGTTTCGGCTCTCCGACCACAAGTAGGAGCCCTCTCTGAAGAGCCGTTTAAGTCGGAGGAAAACCGCGGCACCGGGTTTAACGGAGGCTGAGGAGGAAAAGGGCCCTATTAATAGACCCGCTGCGACCAGCCAGGCGGTGGGCTGTAAAAATAAGCTGCGCTGGCAGAGCTGAGGGAACGGTCGGTCCGGAGTAAATCAGATAAATACACATTATACTGTGTGTTCGTTAACGTTAAACCACACTGGGGCTTACGTAGCGTCCGCCAAAACAGTATGTCTGCCCCTGCTGTTGGAGCACTAACTGTTTCAGTGTGTGTGTGTGTGTGTGTGTGTGTGTGTGTGTGTGTGTGTGTGTGTGTGTGTGTGTGTGTGTGTGTGTGTGTGTGTGTGCGTTCGTTAGGTTGGACAGGGACTGTTAGTAAAAGCCCATTTCAGGGTAAGTGGGACCAGCGTTGCAGTGGCAATGAGTGGTGATAATTACCTTTCGATACCAGCTTCATACACACACACACACACACACACACACACACACACACACACACACACACACACCATACTCCTGTCCTACTATAGCACAATCTATCTCGGTCTGATTTGGGTGTTATATCCGTCCATCACCACCATGGTTAGTCGGCATGAGGCATTGCTATTAATCAAGTGCTATTATCAACCTGTAATATATATATATAACTTGCATATAATTTTCTTCCTAACACCAGGTGCCTAGTGCACAGATCAAGGCCTAATATAACATGTATACGTGTATATAACTGAGCTGAGAACTGTATCCTCTGAAAAGAAGGGAATGATCTGATGCTGGTAACTTGGTTGTGGTCTGCGGCCATAGGCTGCCTTCTAACGAGGACTTCAGGGTCCACCCAGGCAGAACCAGCATGGAGGAGCATCTATTGATTGACACACTGACCTTTCCTTAGCGCTGTGTAGGAGGAGGTCGGGGGTGCAAGACCCAGATACCGAGAGCAGCGTGTGTGTGTGTGTGTGTGTGTGTGTCTGTGTGTGGGCGTGTCTATCAATGTGTGGGTCGATATGTGTGTGTGTGTGTGTGTGTGTGGGCGTGTCAATGTGTGCATATTTGTGTGTGTGTGTGTGTGTTTGGGGGTAAGTGTGTGTGTGTGTGTGTGTGTGTGTGAGAGAAGGAGGGCGTAATAGTGTGTGTGTGTGTGTGCATGCATTGGAAAAAAACATGCGCTCTAGCGTTAGTCTGACTGGCCTGGTCATTAGGGGGAGGGATCCCTTGTAACCACTTCAACCATGTGCAGAAGGAAAGTGATGAGAGAGGGGGGGGGAGAGAGGGGAGAGAGGGAGAGAGAGAGAGAGGGGAGAGAGGGGAGAGAGGGAGAGAAGGGAGAGAGAGGGAAGAGAGGGAGAGAGGGGAGAGAGGGAGAGGGGAGAGAGGGGGGGAGAGAGAGAGAGAGAAGAGAGAGAGGGGAGAGAGAAGAGAGAGGGGGGAGAGGAGAGAGAGGAGATGGGCTTGTGGCCACAAGGCATCTCCCCAGGGCAGAGAATATATTTTTCTTAAAGAATGAGCGAAAACGGAGGTCCTGCGTGTGATGTGGTGAACGAGGTTCCCAGAGGAGGCAGGGCAGAGAGGGATGAAGAGCTGAGGACAACATGGTCGGGGAAGCAAAGATGAAACATTGGAAAACTGGAAAATGACTAAAAGGCAGAGCCGAGAGGGGGGAGATAAGGATGGTGGGTGGGCTGCAGTAATCTCACACAAGTGATTATAACCCTTCATGTGGAATGGCAGGAATTGAAGACCTGGCCTTGTGACAAGATACCATGATACACACACACGTGCATACGCACACACAGACACACACACACGCACACACACACACACATGCGCGCATACGCACACACATACGTGCATACGCACACACAGACACACACGCACACACACACGTGCGCGCATGCATACTCACACACACACACGTGCATACGCACACACAGTCACATACACACACACGCATACGCACACACAGACACATACACATACATGCACACACATGCCCGCACAAACACACATACACACACAATTGCACACACACACACACACACACACACACACACACACACACACATGCAAATCAGAGTCATTTAAAGACACATACACATTCTGCAATAATATGGCATAATTGGCAGAATGGAAAACCCAACACAGCATCTTGGCCTTTCAGAGAGGAAAAGGATTGGATGGGAAAATAAAAGGCAATGACTTCCAGCTGATGTTTGAACGACAGCCGATGCAATACCCCTCTCTCCTGCCACTGTAACGGCAAAGATAAACACAATGTGTTTATTCGTTTTTGCATTGTATAAACAGATCCATTACTACTCCCGTATATTTGTAATGGCCATGCTATTATCACGGTTTGGAGTTACTGTTTCTTTCTGATTGAGCCATTTGGCATTCATGTGAAATATTGAAGGAAAGTAGTGTGCCATGAATGATCATAGGATTTGATGGGAGGTGGCTATAGGGGAGATAGCTGCTTTACCAAGGCCTACATTTATGATTACTTTCTGCCTATATTAAATAGGAATATTATATGGGTTTATTCCAAAAACAGTAATACCACATGCTATACTTACTTTATCGGGGCTCCATGGTCTGGTCTGGCGGCGGAAATGTCAGGGGACTACATTTCCCATGATTCCTTAATCTGTACCCGGAACAACAACAACACGGCAGCATGCGACGGTAAACAGAGCCCTTTTATCTTTCTCATTCTAAATGATAATTTGCTCTCAGATGCAATTTTTTTCTTACACATCAAGTGAAATGGATTGAGCATTATATATAATATATTCGCACTCCTATACGTATAATGTAAGTCCGCACGTTGGGCACAGCGTAAGCCACGGTGTTAGCTCACATGAGAGGGACTCTTGAGTTAATAACCAAAATCGGAATTGATAATCACACGTTTAAAACACGTCATACATCAGGCTCATCACGTGTCAGTTACCAAGCAACGTACAACCGACTAACAAGATTTACTAACTAATACTAATAACGTTAGTGGCAGAAAATAAACGCCAAAAGGATACCCCTCCCCGACAGTCACTGTCTGTGATTGATATTCCTCTGGTGGCTCCACACACAATGTGAGGTGATGTTAACGTCTGCGTGTGCCGGGGGTGACAGGGTGAGCCGCCAGGCGTGTGAGGACGGGCCGCTGCTGGACTCGCAGGAGACGGAGGGCCAGCGGCAGCTCCACAGCCTCCTGGTGCAGCAGCTCCACACCGACGTGGACATCGATCGGTGGGTCATCAACACAACACGACCGTCACCGTCACCGGCCTCCTGATCGATAACCTTGGCCCATTTGTATTTGTATTTGTATATTCTGATTGTTCCTGGCCTCCCTTGTAAGTAAGTAGCTATTCTATCATGGAGCCCTGTTGATAATACCGATGCTTGCTCTCTCTCTCTCTCTCTCTCTCTCTCTCTCTCTCTCTCTCTCTCTCTCTCTCTCTCTCTCTCTCTCTCTACCTCTGTCTGTCTCTCTCTACCTCTCTACCTCTGTCTCTCTCTACCTCTGTCTCTCTCTACCTCTCTTTCCTTCTCTCTCTCTCTCTCTCTACCTCTCTCTCTCTACCTCTGTCTGTCTCTCTCTACCTCTCTACCTCTGTCTCTCTCTACCTCTGTCTCTCTCTACCTCTCTTTCCTTCTCTCTCTCTCTCTCTCTCTCTCTCTCTCTCTCTCTCTCTCTCTCTCTACACCTCTGTCTCTCTCTACCTCTCTTTCCTTCTCTCTCTCTCTCCCCCAGCCTGGTGGCCAAGCGGCGCTGCTTCGCCCCAGCCGCTCTCTACCGGCCCTTTGGGGAGCAGGCCAGTGGAGTGAGGAGCCTGTCCCAGTTCCAGGCCCTGCAGCACGGGGACCAGGAGCTGGCCAGCCTGCGGGAGCTGGGCCTCACCGACCCAGAGATCCATCTGTGGCTGAGCAGGGACGCCCCTGAGCTGACCGAGAAGGTATCACCGACCAGCACGCACACACTCACACACACACACAGACAGACAGGCAGACAGACAGGCAGACAGACACAGACATCTTTACAGAAGATTCTAGTCTTGCTTGCAGTTTGATAGTGAAGGTCCTTGAGTTTCCTCTCCATGTCCTCAATCCTTCCAGGTGGACTTGCAGGCCCTGTCCCAATTCTCCCCCTCCCCCTAGATTTGAGCCCTAACCCTAGATTTTGCGTGTTCCCGCGAAGAGGGTAGGGTGTCCCAATACTTAAGGGAACAAGGGGGGAGTGCTGTTTTTTCCCTTAAAATCAACCCTTGAATGCTAGCAAGCTCGGTAGCTGACTTGCAGCTAAGGGCACTCAAAGCAAGTGTTCTTGTTAAGGGGAGAGAAATGGGACTGGGCCGTAGTGTGTGTACATCCTGTAGTGTGTGTACATCCTGTAGTGTGTGTACATCCTGTAGCGTGTGTACATCCTGTAGCGTGTGTACATCCTGTAGTGTGTGTACATCCTGTAGTGTGTGTACACCCTGTAGTGTGTGTGTACATCTTGTAGCGTGTGTACATCCTGTAGTGTGTAGTGTACATCCTGTAGTGTGTGTACATCCTGTAGTGTGTGTGTACATCCTGTAGCGTGTGTACATCCTGTAGTGTGTGTACATCCTGTAGTGTGTGTACACCCTGCCGTGTGTGTACATCCTGTAGTGTGTGTACACCCTGCCGTGTGTGTACATCCTGTAGTGTGTGTACATCCTGTAGTGTGTAGTGTACATCCTGTAGTGTGTGTACACCCTGTAGTGTGTGTACACCCTGTAGTGTGTGTACATCCTGTAGCGTGTGTACATCCTGTAGCGTGTGTACATCCTGTAGTGTGTGTACACCCTGTCGTGTGTGTACATCCTGTAGTGTGTGTACACCCTGTAGTGTGTGTACTACATCTTGCCGTCGGGTGTGTCCCTCCAGAGCCACGGCGTGTGCGCCGCCCCCAGCGCGCGGCAGCAGCGCCTGCAGGTGATCAGGGACAAGATGGCGGCCCGGTCGGAGCTGCTGTCCCGGCCGCAGCGCTTCACCAACAGCCGCGCGCTGTCCCGGCGGGAGATGGAGATCGAGCAGGCGCTGTTCCACGGCAACGACCGCATGGGCTTCCTCTCCGCACTCTACCACCGCAGTGAGGGGGGATGTGTGTGTGTGCGTGCGTGCGTGCGTGTGTGCGTGTTCTGGTCACACGTTTTAGATACAGACAAGGAATTGACACTTTTATTACGTGTCAAATTCCACGAAGCCGTTCCTTGAAGGAGTGATCCCCCCGCTCTGCGTTCCTCCTCCTCAAGGTTCTCCTCCTCGATCGTTAAGGGAGTTTGTTTCTTGACTTTGGGGGACTTAAGGGGGTGTTATAAATATCTGGCCTGTGAAGCCCTTTGAGACTGAAACCGTGATTAAGGGCCAACACCAAACTATAAGTCAAATCACGGAGGATTTATCACGGAGACGATCTCAGTCTGCGGTCACACGAGGAAACCCTCTTTTGAACCCCCCCCCCCGACGGTCGTGTTTCCAACCTGCAGATCAGGAGAGTGAGGAGAGCCAGCGGGGGGCGCCGTCCGCCTCGGACCCCATGGACTCTGTCTACAGAGACGTCTTCATCAAGGAGGGACGACCCGTCTCGCCCACGGCCCGGCAGGAGAGCTCCGCCCGCCTCACCCCGGCCGACAAATCGCAGCGTTCCCCGACGATGACCGACCAACCGCAGAGCTCCGAACCGTCCCGGCCGACAAAGCTCCCGTCGGAGCCCGGTCGGAACGCCGCGACGACTCGTCGCTGCCCGACGCGACCGCACCACAAGCCGCCGCCGCCGTCGTCGTCGGCGCGTCCGACGGAGATCGACATCAGTCGACCAATCGGCAGCCTGTGCGCAGCGGGGCCCGGCGGGGTGCTGACGCTGCGGGGGGACGTGGAGGACGTCTCCGACGAGGACATACGGGGGAACCGAGAGGCGGAGGAGGGGATACGATCCATCCCCAGGTTCCAGAGCTACCGGGCCGGGGAGCCGTCCAAGGTAAACGCCGCCTCACTCCCCCGCCGGGGGACGTGATGCTGCACGTACATTAGGGGTGTAACAGAAACCCATTTGAATCGGGAAAATCGATTTTGATTTAAAAGATGCAAATCTTCTGAATCGAACTGAATCGAATTGTTCCATTTTTAAAATTGATCGTTCCTGAATCGTATCGTACCCCCATGTATCGAGATACGCATCGAATCGTCTTTTATTGGAGAGATGCACACCCCTAACAAAATACACTTCTTCTCTAGTCTTTGATAAATCTTTTTGAAGGAAATGCCACATTTACAAGTTAATTCATTTTGTGAAATGATTGTCCACTTTCAACAAGAAATCCACTGCATCGTACCCTCTCCAATTGAGCCGTGCCACATCGAATCGAAATCCTTCTGAATCGAACTGAATCGAATCGTTCCATTTTAATCGCATCGAATCTTCTTTTATTGGAGAGATGCACACCCCTAATGTACATGTATGATATACACATTATGGGTGTAAGTATTGATCCATTTGTATCGATTAATTGATTATACAGCCGCCCATGATGCATCGGTTGGTCACTAAAGTGTGTATAGAATACAGTTTCTGTATTCTCGATAAAAGGTAAATGGTTCATTTTTTGGTTGATTTTATTTGCTAGATATTATATCAATAGATATAATGTAAAAAGTATCGAATCGTATCGTGGGGAATTCTGAAGTATCGAAAATAATCGAATCATTGGCTTAAGAAATCGATATGGTATGGAATCGTCATGAAGGTTCAGATTTACACCCCTAATGCACATGTGTGTGTAGTGCGTTTCCCAGCGGTATGTACAACGCACACACACACACACACGCACACGCGGGAAACTCTAGCCTAGAATACAGCTATTAACATCCTGGTGACCGATCCAAAGTAACCTTAACCTGGTGCCGTGCTGGGATGTTAAACACACACAATACACAAGTGAACACACACGGAATTCATGGGAAAGACGGACCGCTATAAAAAAAAAAGCATTAATATCCAGACCAGACGCCAGGAGTGTATTTGCTGAAAGCGTTTGTGTCAAACGCTAAGTCATAATTTATTGTCTATTTTCATTGGGCCGCGTCACGTTCACAGCCCCAAAGGGGACTCGGGTTACGCATACATTCAAGATCAACATCGCATGCCTCGACTCCCAGCGCAATCTCAGCGGGAAGGCCCGTGTCAACAGAGGGAGGGGTCGTCCGGGGTGAAGCGCGGCGTTAAGGTTCTGTGAGCGACGTCATGGCGCCCTCCTCAGCACCCGGTGAGATGTGCAGAACGTGTCCGTCCGCGGCGTGCGTTCAACATTATCACCGGTTTCCGTGAGCGGGTAACGGCGGTCCACGTTCCCAGCCGGCGTCGTCGACGCGAGACGACGATTACGTGAGAGGCGACGAAATGGAAAAGGAGGGAAATGAAAGAGGCCTTTCGTTCATTCGTTTCCGGTCTGATAAACGTTTTTTGCAAATCGATAATAATGTAATAAATATTTCGTAAAAATAAATACACAGATATTTCGTGTACCGTTATTGTCATACTACAGGCAGATTACAATACTGTAGACTACTACGATACTTTTGGGCTTGACGTGTGTGTGTGTTTCGGGGCTGCTCCATCGGTGCATCACTACGACGACGAGGCGTTCCTGTAACCTTTAAAAAACGCGTACTGCCGGGATGCTGGTTGTGCACCACCGTGGGGGAGGGCTGGGGCTGTCTCACACTGGGTTAACTCTCACTGGGCTCTCCCCCCCCCCCCCGCTGGTCTCTCCCTCCCCTCCCCCCTCCGCTGGTCTCTCTCCAGGTGCTGTGCGTGAAGAACCTGAGTGCGCAGGCGTCGGTGGCCCAGCTGGTGGCGCTGTTCTCCCGGTTCGAGGCGGCGGGCGGGCCGGCGCTGCGCTACCGCCTGCTGACGGGTCGCATGAAGGGCCAGGCCTTCGTCACGCTGCCAGGTAACCAGGCCGAGCACCAGGCTGAACACCAGGCTGAACACTAGGCTGAACACCAGGCTGAACACCAGGCTGAACACTAGGCTGAACACCAGGCTGAACACCAGGCTGATAACCAGGCTGAACACTATAGGCTGATCACCAGGCTGATCACCAGGCTGATAACCAGGCTGAACACCAGGCTTAACACTAGGCTTAACACCAGCCCGAACACCAGGCTGAACACCAGGCTGAACACCAGGCTGCGCAGAGACAGCGGCTCCAGGTTTCCATAGTTACCAGGGATGGGTCAGAATATTAGATTATTAGATTATTCGTTCCTGAGGCGTCAAAGCCGATTTTTAACATTTGGACCGTTAACATTTTTTCCCAGTCAAATAAACAAGAATTAACAGAACAGAACTAGTGTTGGTTCTGTAGCACTATTCTTTTTTTTTTATTAGTTAATATTATTATGATTATTAATCATGTACAGAAAAACAATATACACAATACACAAGCATAAATATTAATATATATGCATACAACACAAACACTGATCACTGTTAAAGTTAGTTTTTTTGCGTTTAAGATATTACGTGATTTCTCGGCACACATCGAATAATCGATTATTCGTTCATACCACCCACTGATTATTCGACCATGAAAAATGTTCATGAGTTATTCACATCCCTAATAGTTACGCACACACACTGAAATACGACCACGGTCGTACGGCACCGCCGGTTGTGATACAGGACGCGCTTTTGTCTTCGCATTGACGTTGACATTTAGGGCATTTAGCAGACGCTTTTATCCCAAGTAACTTACAAGTTACCGTTTTTTACAAATGCGGTTTTCTGATTGTGTGAGAGTGCAAGGAACGGTCACATGCAATACAAACCGGCTGGTGTTGTCCCCTGGGCCCTGCCTGTGATTGGTTCTGTGTTTGTGGCGAGTTGATCTTGCAATACTTTTTAATAGTTATATGTATTATTAATGAATTGACTAACGCCTCCAACACGCAATCGTATTTTTTGCAGTTTTTTTTCTTTCATATGTGCTTGTACCTGAACACATTCACACATTTTAACAATGTTTCTCTTTTTCTCTCCAGACACCGAAACGTCCCAGAAAGCTTTGGAGTTGATCCACGGTTACCGGTTGCTAGGCAAGCCCCTGGTGATTGAGTTTGGGCGTGAACGGCGAGAGGAGGCGGGGCCACAGAAAGGAAGTAAAACATGACTTCCTGATTAGCAGAAACTGACACTTCAAATTCAAGACGTACAACATTTTCTGTGTTCAAACGAACTTGTGTTGAACTCGGAAACCGGCTGGTTGAACTGGGTTGGATTGTACCAGAACAATCACCTGAGATAGACACCTCATGTTGTCACAAATGTATAAACTCTGCAGTTATTAAACATTACTATGAACTCGTGAAGTTCCGGGCTGTTGACATGACATTGTTGGATGATGTGTAGGATCAAATAAAGAGGTAGTTCATTCATTCACATTCACTTTGAATGAATGTGAACGGCCTACAAATATTGTCAACGTTTCCAGGACAATGGGCTCTATGCACGCAACACTCCAGGTCTCAGAATGCTTCTACAAATCCGCTTCTGGTGTTACACTGAATTCTGTAAGCCACCGAAAAGTGTGACCCAAGGGGGGCGCTGTTGGGCGTTTTCTGAAACACGCAGTGTAGACAGGCATGAACGTGCACGAGCTTAAAACGTGACATTTGTATCGTCGTCGACACCCTGATTTGATTTGATTAGCATTTTACAGACCCATACTATGGGTCAACGTGCATATAGCCTATTTAATAACAAAACACATGCCCAATATTGAAGGCAAAGTTAAAGTATGACTTTAAAAGTTTGAGCTTTTTGTATCGTCTTGTGGTCGGTACGGAGTTTGACAGACTTGTTTTGACTTATTTTAGCAACGGCTAATCCAGTGAAGCCACGAGAGACACGATGGTTCGATCACGAGATATTATCCTTCAATTAACCTAGTATTTATTGGGCTGTTAGCCAAATGTTCCCTAACCCCAAAACCTCGGTCCGCTGAGTGGGCTTTTATCCCAGCATCGCCCCCCCCCCACCACAACCTCCACATCCCACCGGTAGCCATGAACCCTGCCACGATCAATATTGCAGCAACAAACTCGATCGATCACACGGGGAGTTTGGTTTGTTGACCGTTGAAAGGACTGGGCTCTGTCCCAGGGAAGCACCGACGTCCAAAATAACATGTTTGGAACGCTGGAAGAGTGAACAGCTTCTAACATCATTCTCGGGTGCATCATGCATGGTGTGGCCGCAGGTCAGGACCCAACAGGATTCTGTGCATATTCCTAAATTCCCAACCTGTTCTCTTGCACACCACACACAATGCCACATAATCACACCCCGGTCTCCCATTGGACTGCATTCTTCCTCCCCTGTGTGTGTGTGTGTGTGTGTGTGTGTGTGTGTGTGTGTGTGTGTGTGTGTGTGTGTGTGTGTGTGTGTGTGTGTGTGTGTGTGTGTGTGTGTGTGTGTGTGAGAGAGAGAGAGATATGCACACTGGTAGTGGATGACGTGTCATAGCCCCCACACACACACACAATTCATTGTGTACAGTGCTTTGAGTGCCTCACTAAAACGCATTATATAAATACAGTTCATCTTCATATTGGAGTCAAGGGTGTGATAATCATTGCCATTAATGAAGCAGGACAATTGGAATGTGAATAAGTGAATGGCGTGTGGCGGAAGTAGCTATGCTGGCGGAACACTAAGCTGTGGACTTTACAGCCACTAATGAACACAAAGGACATTCTTTTAAATAAGCGTCATCAGGTATACGGTTTGAAACAAAAGTATTTATTTCCTAAATACAAACAATACAACGCAAGCCAAACCCAAAACCACTTCATAAAAGATGAATAATTACATTCAATTTTAAACCAGTGACGGTGGATCTAAAACCAGCGTCACTGGTTATTTTCTATCACGCGTCACATTCAAAGAGACCATTTCAGTTGGATTTTTTTTTTTTATACAAAAGAGGGAAAATAACGTCTAAAAGAGTTTGACCAACAAACTCAAAATCTTCAACCTCTGCACCAAAAACATTATTCACACGTATCCACTCTTGGGCTATACTGAGACACGTGCGTCTTTAGCACACACCGTGAACGTATCCTGTTTCACTCCCACAGGCCAAAGCATAATTGTACATCCTCCCGACTGCAGTGTCCATGACCTGCCCTAAGCCACATCGACGGGGAGGTAAGCGACTGATTACTGCGAGGAAGTGAGTTCATCAAGTGTCTCCCGTCTGATAAGACAATCCCCCTCCAAATCCCTGTGCTTAGTAACTACTAATTGCACGTTAAACTGGAAAAACGGTATGGATGACCTAAGTACGTTGAGCAAAGTTTAAGAGAAACGGGCTCAAACACAACATGTCAGGGTTGTGATGCAACCGTATGCCAAGAATAACAATCTATGCCTTAAACAAACAGCGTTTTGTGAAAAACAGACCAGTGCATATACTGAGAGTAAATACAAACCTAGATGGAAAAATGTCATGAAACGTCTTGTGACAGTGAAGTCCATAGACACACTAATGACATTAGGACAACTATGTATCAATCAGGGGTTGTCCTACATCATTTCTTCTCAAATGCCCTCCTTTGAGGAAAATCCATGGTGTGTGTGTGTGTGCGTGCGTGTGAGTATGCGTGCGTGTGTGTGAGCGAGTGTGTACATACAGTACGTGCTTGCGTGTATACATGCCTGTGTGTGTATGTGTGTGTGCACGCGTGAGCATGTGAGTCCGTTGGGGGGGGTCCACCTCACACGTACCCCGTGACATCATACCCCGGCGCCTTCTTGGAGCCCCGGGTCCCGTTGCCTCCGTACCCGGACCCGCCGCCACCGCCGCCGCCGCTTCGGCTCAGACCGTGGCCCCGGCTTCCTGTGTTAACCCCGCCCACCTGGAGGGCGGGGTTGCGGTAGGTCTGCGAGGAGCTCCGTACCCCGCCGCCGCCGCCGCCCCCACCTCCTCCCGCCGCCTGGTACGCCGGGTAGGGGTACCCGGCCCCGTTCCCCCGGGCCCCGCCGCCGCCGCCCCCCTCCTGGCAGAAGGAGGTGCAGAGCAGCGCCCCGCCCAGGAGGGACAGCAGCGAGGAGGCCAGGCCCAGGTACAGGCTCTGGCCCAGCTCGAACTTCATGCTGTTGTGCAGGCTGGGCTGGTAGAAGGTCTGCACCACCTCGTGCGTGGTCCACGACACGGGGATGAGCGCCAGGAAGCCCGCCGTGAAGAAGAGCGCGCCGCCGGCGCCCGCCACCCGCGCCTTGGCCGCCGCCGCGCCCTCCAGGCACACGGTGCACTGCATGCCCAGCGCGGCCACGGCGACGGCCAGCACCGACAGCACCACGGAGATGACCATGAGGGCGCGCGAGG
>NC_140280.1:1885696-1911050 GCF_964030765.1 Micromesistius poutassou | reverse complement strand
GAATAATTCTCTCTTTCTGCAGGTTAAAAGACACAGTACAGGTCATTTACAGAAAGCAACAATTCTAGGTCTATGCGGGTGCCTATATGATACACTATCGGCCTACTTCCATTAATACCCTACACCAATTAATACAATTAATACAAAAATCGAATTTATATAGGCTTAGCCTACTATAGATAGCCTGCTAAACAGTTTGGCATATGCCTACATGAATTGCGTTCACGATACACCTATTTTATTCTATTTTACTCAGTTATCGAATGGCCATTCACACTGTCTGCACGACTGGTGCAGTCGTGCAGACAAGTGTGAACAGGCCTATCCGTCATTCGTTCGTGACAACAATACGTCCTCTAAAAAAAAAAAAAAACGTTTAATTATGAACCATCATTCCCATAGTGTCAGTCACACGCAGCTGTGAGCAGTGAGCGTGTCAAATCAGATTAAACCCTGATCGTTATCGAGCTGATAAAGCACACAGCGTTTGTGCGCTCCCTAAAGAGAAAAAAAAAAAAAAAAAAAACGCCTTATCGTCGCCATTTGCGCCTTTTGCGCCAGTTTGCTGCATGCTCTTTGCCCCTGCGAGGCTTGTTGGTTTAAACTCAGGGGCCTAGGGGCCCTTCATCGGCCGCTCATTAACGGTCTCATTAGGCGCCCAGGCGGCCGGTGAGGATTCTCACACCTGTCCTAACGAGCAGAGAGAGGAGGACGCGTGCTCCGGGACTGGGGGTTTGGGCCGACGGAGACCCGATGATGGAGCAGGCCTATAGCCTACAGCAGTGGCGTCGTGATCAGTGGAGGAATTGAGAATATTGAGAATAAAGGATACATTGGTTTGTAATAAGTGTTTATTTATGGGAATAAAGGAAACGTTGGTTTGTAATAACGTGTTTATTGATAGCCACGCACGGTGCTCGGTTTTGCGTCAGTTTTGTGTTGCTTCACTCTCAACACAAACGAGAGGCTTGATGTAGGCCTATTTGTTTAGTTGCGTCTAATTATTATGTTGCTTTGCTTTCGCAATCTACGTCATATGTGTCTTGAATCTTGTTTATTTCTTTTATATGTTTAGCATGCAGAGCCAGGCTTATTTCTAGTCTACTTGCCTAAGTGAAATACAATAGGCCCATGTTATGAAATGTTTTAAAATAGTTCGCTTGGCTCTGGATGATGCAGATGCTTCATAACATAGCATAGGGTTTCTACTCTTGCAGTACATGTCGTGAGTCCTTCAACACAACAGAATCGAATGAGATCGGAGCTGGTTCTCCTCGCTAATTGGGTTACAACACACCGCGGGGTCCCCGGACTGCTCCCCCGCTGTCTCTCTCACATATGGTGTCTAACTTTTCTCCTCTGTGTTTTCCAAAACAACCCCACGGCTCCACATTTCTCACTCTCCCGCTGCGAGGGGTTATTTACACAAGTGGACATCTCTTAACACCAAATGCTCCCCAAACTCCGCCATCGTTTAAAACAGCCTCCCTCCTGTTCAGAGTCGTTTGGCAAATGCCCCACCCCTAACGCCCCCTCCGGTGCTCGGGCTGGTATAAATACCCCGGGCATGGTCGTCGCATTGACACTACACCACTATTTACCAGTGCCGAGCAGCCGCCTATCCACTCACTCACTCACTCACTCACTCACTCACTCAGAAAGGTTATAGACCAGCGCTCCCCGAGATCTCCCGAGGACACACACACACACACACAAGAGATCCCTTGTCTCTTTTCCCGAAGGTTTCCTTTGGACGAATAATCACACTTGAACTGAAGCGAAAGCAGCGCCGAGCAGCGAGCATGAGTTCCGCGTGTGTGGTTGCACGCCGGTCGCCCTTCAGCGTGGCACCTTGTTCGCGCCCCCGGACAAAGGACTCCTGTCGCCCCGCAGCATCTGACAGGTAGGCACCGCCGGTGCATATAGCGAGCGATTGAGCGGACTGTATAATTGATCGGGTAGGCCTATTGTGTTATTATGGGCTATAGGCTCTATATGAATAAAGAAAACTCAGAGTGAATAAACATATTTAATATAGGTTCGTATTGTGAAATAAATATTCTTCTATCGGCTTTATTTATTGAACCAAATTCTGGATTGTATTTTGTCTACTTGTAATACAATTTGTATTGTATTGGAAGACAATATGATTGTTGACTCTAAGCCTCCTCTTTTTCCTTCAGTCGCTCAGCGCTTTGGAGACCGTGGCTGGCCCAGGACAGAGACGCGCCGGGCGGATGCCCCCGGAGCAAACTCTCCTCTGTAAGTTTACTTTTTCTTTTTTTCTCTCTCTCTCCACCTACGCCATTCACTCATTTTATTTCATTTTGGCTGATTTCTTCCTACTCCCACTAGAAAAACGTTGTCTTCGTCGGACATGTTGAAGCTATTAACAGTTGAATCAGAAGGTGTTAGCCTTTTTCACCTTAGGGTGCCCCCTTCCCTCCTATCTTGACATATTCGACAGCCTGACACCTAACCGGGGGTGCAGACCAACAGCTGACAGCAGCCAAATGTTTATCACCTAGCTGGCAACCCAAAACACCCGTTTAATTCCAAACGTTAACACATTGGTCAGCGGTTATTTATTAATTCTAATTGCTGTAGATTGGCGTAAACTGTTGCGGTTTCCCGGAAACTGTGATTGCCTTCCCGATAGCCGAGAGTAGAGAGACACCAGACTGAAAAGTGGGGGAGAGGGAGGGGAGTGTTGGGGAGGACATTCCCCCAAAAAAATCCCCCTGCTGAGAACACACCTCGTAATGGTTTAATGATGTTGGAGCTCTCCTGAGGACGAGCTGGCTTGGGTCTGTGAGCCTTCACCTCACGAGCCATCTGGCGGCCTGAGGGTGTGATCTCTTTATTTGCAGCCAGCAGAAGACTCTGCTTATCTCCCTGTTCAAACGCCTTTCCTCCCCTTTTTCATAAACACTGCATGATATCCCTAATATGTGTTGCTGAAAGGCATTCGTGATGGGTCGCTGGGGGAACCAGAACCGTAACTTTACTCTTTGTCAAGCCAAAGTGTTCCATAAAAAGCCCCTAAAGTTGCGTGCTGGTATGTGGTGTTCATGGTCCGTGTCTTTGTCTCCTCAGCCGTACTCCAGACCCACGGTTCCAGGCAGCCTCTCCTCCGATGGCAAGCCTCAGTCCTTCCAGCACCCTGTGAGGTCAGTACTCCCCCCCCACCCGACTCACACACCACCCGACTCACACACCACCACCCCCACCACCACCACCACCACCACCCGACTCACACACCACCACCACCACCACCACCACCACCACCGCTAACGTTGTCAACAAAAATGCACACGGCAGAACTTGTCAATAACCCAGCTTTGCTCTCTCTCCATATACGCAGGCTTTTCTGGCCCAAGTCCAAGTCGTTTGACTATCTGTACAGCGACGGAGAGGTCCTGCTCCGGAACTTTCCCATCCAGGCCACCATCAGCTTCTACGAGGAGTCGGATAGTGATGATGACGATGAGGAGGATGATGATGAGGATGATGAGGAGGAGGAGGAGGATGATGACGACAACACTGAGGAAGAGGGTGACTCTGAGGAGGAGTGCCTCAAACGCCAGTCTCATTTCACCGCCTACAACTGAGACAGCTTTCTTCTCCACCACCACCACCACCACCACCACCAGCAGCAGCAGCAGCACCCGCCCCCCCCAACACCAAACGTTTCATCAAACGTCTTTTGTTGGTGTTACGGGAACTTTTAATGCGTTCGCTGTGAAAGTTCGTTTGAGGTCTTGGACCTCCAGCGTCAGTGACGATGCCACCTAAACACATGTTCCCTTGTTAAAATTACCACTTGACAGAAACTCTCCAAATGCATGAGTGTGTGTGTGCAAAGGGCTCCGCTTGTTAAGAACACAGCCCCACCGCACACACTCACGCACGCACGCACGCACGCACGCACGCACGCACACAGCGATCTGCTCTGTAGATCCGATTGGCACGGTGGTCTTAGAAGTTCCAGAACCGCTCATTTATATCCTAGAAGTTCCTAGTGCATCGGGCGTGGCGTTTTACAATGTACTGGCCACCAAACTTCTGAATGTGTAAAAGTAATAATTGTGATTGGTGTTGTGGTGCATTCTTCACTCATTGAGCACACACTTTGTCACACTGCTCTCCTGTACATTGGGGTTTGGACCACGTTTAGAGGCCTCGGTGTGTTGTGTCCAGAGGGGTCAGACACAAGTAATCCCATATTGGGATGCGTAATATGTTTACAGGCCGACTCGAGGTCGAATCCTCGGCCACGTTTGTGTGTATATATATATACAAAACTAAATCTATTTACATTTTATAATTTATTCCTGTACAAAAACATGTATTTATATTGCACTATTTTGTACCTCTACTTTTATACGGATTTGTTTTTTGTCACGTCAAAACACTGTTCGAACAAAGTTTCCTAAATGTTTTAATTAAAGGAACTCTTTAACTGAACGCAGTTGAACGCCTCCCTTTCTCTTTTTCTCATTGTGTGCTAAGAGGGACTTTGAGGGAGATGTCTGCTTCGGGGGGTTTTCGAGAGACTCTCCCTTGGCATGGTCGGATCCCTCACGTTATCTGATCACAAGGCTGATTGTCTGATGAAGATATCCCACTCCTCACCACCTCCTCCTCCCGAGCCTTTCATGTTTATCTACGGCGTCTGATTGGCTGGGGTGTGCCGTCGCTCTGGTTACAGTCTCAGCAGGCCGCCAAGAGAGGAGGAGGAGACGGAATTAAAGGGAATTTAAAAAGATTTGCGTCAATTAAAAAAAAAAAAAAGGGTTCTAGGAGTGAGGCAACAGCTTCTATGAGGAGAAAAGGGTTTAAACCGATTGGTGGAAGATAGCAATTTATTAACGATAAAGAATGTAAAGAATTCAAAAGAAAAACTGAATGGCATGTTTACAGAGAGAGAGAGAGAGAGAGAGAGAGAGAGAGAGAGAGAGAGAGAGCGGGAGAAATGTGAGACTCTCCCCAGAGATAGGTGACTGATCTCTTCAGGGGTAAAAGGTCATAGGATGCCCGGGCTGTTTTGTCAGACGAGTAAGAAGAGAACCGCGACAGTGAATCTCTGATCTCACACCCATAGAAAATAGAACAAATAATATGCTAAAGTGTGAATACTTTTTTTTTTAAAGATCAAATGGGGAAACTTAAGAATTGATGCATGGCTTCTTATATCAGAGCGACAGTGAGGGATCAGTTCAATTAAAACAGCACTTATTTCTCTCCACCATTGTGTATAATAGTATAACAATGTAAGCATAATAAATAAACAATGTGTTTTTGAAACAGTTATTTTTAACTCACAATGTATTAAAAGGAGCGAGGTGATAAACGAGGGGGATAGGGGATACCACCCCGTCTTCCAGACTGGAAGAAAAAAAAAAATCTTTAGAAAATCTTGGGATTTGTAGTTCTTTAGACTAAGGTGTGGCAGGACACTTGGACACTGTGCATTTTCTTCAGACTCCATACAGAACACAGAACAGGACCCCAGCACGCCACAGTGAGAATAATAAAGCCCTCGGGTCTCCGACTGTAACACTTATGTCAAGAACTGTAAGGCTCGCTAATGTAAGCAACGCGGCGCCAGCGGACCCAACTACAACCCCCAGCTGCCTCGGTTTGTATCGGGGCGTTTGTCTACAGAACTGTAAAATAATGGGACGGCTGTGATTGGCTGCGAGAGGGGAAATCTCCTATGCCATTGGCTGAGATCTGCCTCTGTCACTGACTCCGACTGACTCATATGGGTGCTCCCCTGTCGGAGTCAGAGATGGAAAGGATAAAGGCTTTTCTGTAGCGGTAGCGTTCAAGGTAGGGATTTTTTATGTATTTACCCAACTAAGTTGCAAGGTAACAATATTAGACATTGTGCAATAAGGGGGTATACTATGGGATTCATATTAGTATGGGGGGGTTCCAAATGTAGTACTGCATTGTTTTTTTTTAATTTAAAAAATGGCACACGCTCAGCAGTCCTTTTCCCCCCCAGAAGAATGTCAACTCAACATGAATATTGATGCTTTCTATATGTCAGGGGAGAAGGCATTAATACTTTAATGGCATTGGGACATTTTGTGTTTGACTAACTCGCCTTACTTTCCACGCAGCTGGTCTACTGAATACTGCTTCATATTGTCCAAACTATTGATCTCCGTATAGATTTCCTCATGCAGTTGGTGATGTCGCGTTGTGTCTCTGTCCATATGAAACATGTCTTTAAATATAAAAGTCGGTCATATTCCTTTTTATTCGCCAAGACGTCCAATAACCAAAGTGTGTGTGTGAGAGATGCTGAGAAAGAGAGGGAGCGCGAGTGCTTTGTGCGTGCGATCGTGCGTGTGTGTGTGTGTGTGTGTGTGTGTGTGTGTGTGTGTGTGTGTGTGTGTGTGTGTGTGTGTGTGTGTGTGCGCGTGCGTGCGTGCGTGCGTGCGTGCGTGTGTGTGTGTGTGTGTAGGTGAAGAGGATTTCAAGTGTTCTATCACGCTTGAAACCCATATATATGATGTACATATAGTAGTATCGTTGTCCACTGTTTCGATTTCCGAAGCTCGCTAATTGAAGTTGGTCAGGATTCTGAAGTGCGCTCTGTTCAACTCTCGCGTGACTCCGTGTCTCTTTTCAATCTCTGTTGCTATGGAAACCCTTACGACCCCCACTCCTCTCCACCCTGCTCTGTCTATATTTATAGCTGGAATGTATTTGCTGTTGAAGTGCTGAATGAGGGCTGCTCATAATAGCCAAACAGGGGGATATTTTAAAGAGCAACACTGTCAAGAGAGTCGATCTCTGTGTCTCAGCTTAGGTGACACAACGAGATGAGCACACAGGCACGACAAAGAGACCCCAAACAGAGAGGGACACAGGCAGGCGAACAGAAAGACCACATCCACACTGAAAAGACGACCATGGGTCTGTAGGCCTGTGTCTGTCAGTCTGTTTGTGCCTTCTGTCTGTGTCTGTGCCACTCAGACAGCGAGTCCCTGTAACAGAATTCAGACAGACAGAGTCAAAACATAATACAGAGAGCCAGACAGAATAGATACAGATAAATAACTTCCTACAACATCCTGGGAAAAAAAAGAAGCAGGATTTCTCCTTCCTCATCCTTGTTGTTCTTTGTTCTCAATTAAATGGTGCCCTCATTAAATGGTGATTCTCCGCATATTTCGACAGATACAAACAAAATAAAAAATAAAAAATCACTGTGGCAAAATAGTCGTGAGGAGAATCGAGCGAACAGACTCGGAATCGCTTGAGTGAGTTCGGTGAATGAAAGTGGGACAGGGTGGTATGTTTGAAATCTGGTGCACGCTTTCAAGCCGCCCGTGTGTGTGCGCTCTGTGTTCCATCCCTCCAGGCGTCGCGCAGGATCTGTAACAGGAAGAAGGGCGGTAGCATGGCTGAAGGTAAGGCGAACATCAACATCACGTCTACTCTACACACATCTGTGTGTCTGTTTCTGTTTTTGTGTTTTGTGTTTTTTTGCCCATGGCGGACAAAGAGGTTCTGCTAACTGGTGTAAACTTTGAACCGTGAAGTCTGCTAAGGAACGTGTTAAGGTAACATTGGAAGTGACACGCCATGATGAGGTGATATCGTGGTTCTTCTCGAACGTACCTGAGGCAAAATATACGACGCAAGTGGAAATAAATTCAATAATTATTTTTTAAACTAGAAACAAAGCCATGTACTACTCATTTAATGTGGTTGGTAGAGACAAAATGTCCTAAAATGTAGCCTTTCCCAACCGAGGTTGAAAGAATACACAGCAGAACCAATTCAGAGCGACAATAATCAGCAACTCGCAGAGGGAGGAGGGCCAACAACAAAAAAAAAAAAACTGCCTTCAAAATCCGAAGCGTGACATTTAATAGAATGTCAACGAGCGGTTCAGTGTTGTGATCTTGATCCCCGTGTTCCCCAGCCTTCCTGGAGGACAAGGACGCCCACTCCATCCTCAAGCGTTTCCCGCGAGCCAATGGCTTCTTGGAGGAGTTCTGGCAGGGGGACATCGAGCGGGAGTGCGGAGAGGAGAGCTGCAGCTTCGAGGAGGCCAATGAAGTGTTTGAGAACAAGGAGAGAACGGTAAGCGTCCCCCTCCTCGTCTCCTCCTCCTCCTCCCCCTCAACAAATCCACCATCGCGGACGGACGGACGGACGGACAAAAGTCACAGCAGGTGAATAGTAAACAGCCGCGCCATGTCTCCCTCCCCCCCCTTCCTCCCCCCCCCCCCCCCCCTTCCTCCCCCCAGATGGAGTTCTGGAAGACGCGCAGCGTGTACACAGTGAGCAGCAACAGCGAGAGCGCAGCGGAGCGAGCCGACACCGTCTACATGGTGGTCCCCCTGCTGGGCGTTGCCCTCCTCATCATCATCGCCCTCTTCCTCCTGTGGAGGTGCCAGCTGCAGAAGGCCACGCGCCGGCGGCCCGCCTACACCCACAACCGCTACCTGGCCAACAACCGCGCCACCCGCAGCCTGCCCCGCATCCTGGTGCACCGCGACGCCGCCGCCGCCGCCGCGCCGCCCTCGCACGCCGCCGCCGCCGACCCCTCGCACCACCAGGACCAGGCCGGCTCGGGCTCGGGCTCGGCTCGGCCCACCGTGGTGGTGACGGGGCCCGGGTGCGTTCAGGCGTGTTCCCAGTCGGAGGCGGCGGCGGCGGCCCTCCCCCCCCCGCCGCCCCACCACCACCAGCAGCAGAACCACCGCTCGCTGTACGTGCAGAACCCCTCGCTGTCGGTGGCGTCCCGGCTCTCCGGCGCCACGCCGCCCCCCTCCTACGAGGAGGTGACGGGCCACATGATGGAGAGCAGCGGGGACGAGATCTCGGCGCCGTCGTACAGCGACCCCCCGCCCAGATACGAGGAGATCGTGAAGGGGAAGTGAGACACACCCGGCGCCGCCGGCTGGGGGTCCAGGGGATTCCCCGTGCTCATGCCTAGACGGTCCGGAGCGACAGACTAAAACGTGATTGCTTCTATCTGTCCGGGGTTGGGGGGGGGGGGGGGGGGGGGTGCTTCTGGTTGTTCGGGTTGATCGTCACTTTATTTTTTTCTTCCTTGCTACTTCACTCGGTCCCTACTTTGATCTTCCTGTCGTTGGTTTGTCAGGATTGTCCAAGCTGAAAGCATTTTTCTCTCTCCGGGATAATTCATATTTGTGTGGCAGCGTTCCGACCAGAAGCTGCCCTACTGGCCATCTAATGTCCTTGGCAAGCGGCTAATGCCAAACGTTTTGCTAGCGGCGGCCACAGCATGAAATACAGCGGGGTGAGGGGATGATGACCTGGCTACAAGCCACAAAATCGCCTCTCACACTTCATTTGGCTGTTGTAGCAAGGAGAGCGAGGCTACCATTAACCACACAGAGTATTTGTGTTCATGTCAATCTCCAGCGATCCGTCAGCCAAAACACTGCAAGTTGTGTTGCTTAAACTCGCCGCTGTTCTCTCGGCCTTGCCACTTGCTGAACTATCGTTATCCTGGCAGCGTTCTGGCAGCGTAGTGCTTGGACTAGTATATCATTTGAGTCGTGTTTAGGTGTCTTTTGTCCGAGTTAGCGGTTGCCACAGAGCTGTGCCTGTTGACCTTTGTGAAGTCAGCAGGGGAGGCGATGGGACTCTACTTGGTTGGTGATGTTCTCAAGGAGCACCGAGATTCTCTTGTGTTGTTCGTTTAGTACTTTGGTTAGGAACCACAAAGTTAGCTAACGCTACTATTTTAGACAGATTTTTGTCCACGATGGGTCGGGTTATTAGGTTATATTCAGCTCAAAAACAAGTTACACAGTGCCCCTTTATCCCATGTAGGGGGGTTGGTTTTGTTTAGTACGATTATCAAGCCATGCGCCAATGGGCTGATTCTTCCACAATCAAAGTTGACCACAATGTGTTGGCCGTCTCTATCCACCACCAGCTGTAGGTTAAGGAAAGCATTTCTGCTGCACAGCGACTGTTCCACTGCGTAGCAGGGAGGGCTGAGACCCAATTGGCTGCCACGGTCGGACATCTCGTGCCGCGTTCAACCTCCGAAATAATCGAAAATGCAGAGAGAGAGAGAAAGAGAAGAGCTGAATCAATTCAACGGGCCTTATTTGTAACGGACAATGACGTTGTTGAGAGTTGGTATGGCCGGATGCTCCAGCGGATGTATACATATACTGTATAAATGCATTGTATATTCATGATGTGGGCTAATAATACATCTAACGATGCTTCCTTCAGGTCTGTGCCATAGTAAAGAGATGAGGAAGAAGAAAAAACAAGCTGATGGATGCCAAATGTACACTTACGTCTTACGCACCACCACATAGCCTATCTTACTATACTCACATCTCTTTGTATCAACCACTCTGTTGTTCCGTTCATGCCTCTAACATTTCTGGACAGGATCAACAAAGTATTACGAATATAGAAGATTTGAGTGTTGGGGGGGGGGGGGGGGGGTCACACACTGAACACTAAGAAAAGAGTTAACCGTTGTTTAGAACGCGTTTACTCACACTGCTCGTATTCAGCTCCCAACTTCGGAGAAGGCTCAGAATCTTTGAGGGCCTAACAGTGGCACGTTTAATCGAAGACACAAACAAGTCCTGTCTGTCCGTCATCGTGCTACACACACCAGGCTTCTTTGGCCCGTGTGCGACCCACTTTAGTGTGTTTGTTATCTCAGATCAAGATGTGCATCTGCCAAGACTTTCAGTTTCAATAATATCTTTGTAAATGGCTAAATTAGCTAGAAAATGCTTCACCACAAGCCGGGTATAATGGCAATGCTAACCACACAAAGGGTCCACCAGTGAAGGATAGCTGAGATGCTTGTGGACAAAAGGAATCGTCCATTACGAATCAGACTGAAGGCCTAATGCTACCAGGGTAGAGGGTTCAGCCTAACGCCAAATGTATTACTCTTTTTTGTTATTCTTTCGTCCCCAGAAATGAGGGCTATTATCAAAATGTTTACAAAGCTACGGTTATTTTCCACATTATTGAAGTTTAACCATCTCACGTGTGCAAGAGATATTTTTACCTTTGTATACTTTATTATTTATTATCTTTTGAGCCTTGTATGTTTCACACAGAAAGATTTTGATTGATTCCTAATGCAGTTCATTTATTGTCTCCGCCACAGAAGGCATGGTTCTTCCTGAAACTGTTGTGAAGGGAACTTTGTCTCCTAATGTTTACTACTATATAGCTTATTACACTGCCAATGCCAGCACATAAATCTTCTGAGATGTTAGATGTTATGAGATGTTGTACATGAAGAATGGATTTTATTTATCTGGACAGGAAACATGTGTAGAGAACACAGATGGGCCGATGGGGGCAGGATAGTGCTTTGACTCCCAGCTGAAAGGTTGTGGACTCCAAACCCAATGCCTGCCCATTGACCTGTGGGCATCCTTGAGCAAGATACCTACATCTCCTACTGCTTGTCAATGACATGTGGTTTGGATAAAAGCTTTTACTAAGTGAATAGATAGAGAGATGTGATGGAGAGCCACTAAGGTGGGTGAGTGGGTGGGTGTGCCCCTCCCATCTTAGGGCCTCCAGCGTTCTTGGCGGCAAGGCTGTTATCTATCAGAAGATTGGATGAGTAAACCCATTTGAAAAGGAGGGCATGTATCCACAGCACACACGGGGGTATGCTGGGTATCCGGTGGCCTGGACTGAGGTATGACTTGTTGGTGGAATGGGTGGAGACCTAACCCATCACAAGTCGCGTCGCCGTCAGGTCTATGAATGGATGGTTCTCTGGCCTGTATCTCAGCTTAGGTCCAATGGTGAGGCACACAGGATGCAGATCCAGATCCTCTAGATGGTGATATGTCTGGATGGTTTGAATTATATCCATAAGGGTTTCACTGTTCCGATTGTCTGTTGGGATTGTATTCAGCCTTGGGTGACGTGGGCGTCTTCCAATTCACAAACACTGCCAAACTCCCACCCGATGGCACTAAAAAACTCTGCAGGCTACGTTTGTGTGTTTATGTGCGGTCCGCCTCAACATACTATTCACCTTGAAGAGAAGCTCACAAGCCGACGTTGATCTCTTACATGCAGTGCGCGTGGACACACTAATGTCCGACTAATGTACATGTATACATTAATATAGGCCTACTGTCTGGAGATACAGTGTGGATGTATGTATATAGAAACCCATTTCAAACACTTCAGGTCGATTTATGGTCTGTATTCTGCGACATCATGCTCAATGTGTATGGAGTGTACAAGGACAATTCTTACCAAATATATACACAGTCTGGACCTTTTATTTCACAATGTTTCCATTGCCTCTTCCTGCCTGTCCTGTGGGGCTTGGGAGTAGTGGAATTGTTCTTTGAAGAAGAAATTGTGTATCTTTTATTTTTTCTTCTGTTATTATCGCTACTCACTGCACACCGAGACCCAATCAACAATTAGCCCGACTGGTAATTCAACTAAAAATACTGTACTAAGTGCCAATTTTCTCTCTTCTGTATGTAAAGCACTATTACTTTGTGGACATATTAAATTGAGTTTAATGTATATTGGGTTTGCGTATCATTATATTATTCTAATGTTTATTTTTTAATGTGCCGAGTTGAGTCGGTTTACTCCTAAAAGGGGAGATGATCAAGAGCCGTTTCCATGTCTCTCAATTGCAGAACCGAAGCGTAGCCAAACGATTGCCGCCACAGCGACAAAGTACTTTCAAGTCCCCACGGCTTCAACAATGCGAAGCGAAACAAGCCTACTTCTTGAAGCGTATATGACGCTGCTCCTTTCATGGGCACTGAATTCAAAAGGAGTTGGTATGCTGCTCGAATTTCTGGCAAAGGCAAAAACAGTATTCATCTTTTTGAAAGTTCAAAAAGACTCAATTTATTGTATTGGTCCCAATGATGCAACGATCCGAAGACAGTGGAGGAAACAGTAGAGGAGGCAGTGGAGTAAACAGTAGAGGAGGCAGTAGAGGAAACACGAGAAAGAGGGGAAATGCAGAAAGCTTTTAGTAGTAGGCTACTAAAAAGCTTATAGGTGTACTTTTAAAAGTGAGTGGTCAACCAAGTGGCCATTCATCTCTCACACACACACACACACACACACACACACACACACACACACACACACACACACACACACACACACACACACACACCACATGTTCGAGAAACGTGGAAACTTGGCAGCCCTGCTTCTTGTAATACTGTCACACTTTAAACACAAACTTGAGAATATCACTCTCAGTCTATTGAGTCCACATGGAACGTCAAGCCAACGTTTTCAATTAACATTGACAATTAAGTTTCCTCTGTCACGACAAAACACGCGCGTGCCTTCTGCTGTCGCTTACCTCGGCGCCGGCTGACGTCAGTTTGTTTGTCTTCGTCATTACGTTGCGTCAGGAGTCGGGCTACGGTCGAGAACTGACAGGGTAAGAAGTGTGTTTGTCTAAATCGGAATATATACCTCCCCGGGTTCGCGTTGACAATGCTGTTGTTGTTGTTTTTTGGTGTAATACACATGTATACAGTTATTACAGATTCTGCCCCGGACAGATAACAAGCCTTAATGCGAGGGCGAGTGGATCACAAAGTTAGCAGCTTCAAGTCCACTAGCCGGGGGCTAGTGCTGCTGAATGACATTTTGACCTGTTGCCCGAGGAGGGATTTAAATGTCCCTCTCTGTATATGCTATTATTATCACATTGAGACTCAAAGTTGAACTCATCGACGTGGACCAGGAGCCGTGGTCGCTGAGGGCTGTGTGGAGATGTGACTGACTGTGAGGTTTGAAGGGACTAGCCCACCTGTTGCTACTAGCCGAGGGAACACAGACCATTGGTTCTTGTGTTGATCTACCTGGTGAGGATGATGTCTCTGGACTCTACACAGCTCAGTTGAACACACACACACACACACACACACACACACACACACACACACACACACGATGTTAAGACTATGAGTTAAGGTTGTTGAATGAAAGCTGTCCTTGACTATAATGGATTACATGTCAATGACGCAACGGGCCAGGGCAATATGTAATGTTTTGAATAGACGTTCACTAATTAAACGGCTCAAAATATACAATTACTGAGATATCTACAAATTCTTGGATTAATGATTATTATTTCTGCATATTTGAATCAAGTTGGCTGATTACCATACACTGAGATTAGTTCACCTCTCAATTGATAAAATCCTTAAACAAGTTTAAAAAACAACAACAACCATAATGATCTTGCGCTGTGTTGACTAAAACATAGGCCTGCTATTTACCTCTCTCCGGCTGTTGGGGACTTAATTATTTAATTTGTGCAAAGAAACCCAAAACGGTGCTTTCTTGCTGTGCAAAGAACAGAAAAAAAAAAAAAAAGATCCACATTTAAACTACACAGTAAAGACCCTCTGCACATGTTGACTCTGACCCTGGCTGGTATTCAGGACCCCACCCACCCACACCGACATGGCGTCCTTCTCCCCGTACCTGGCGGAGGCCATGCACGTTCCGGGCGGTCGGGAGCGGGGCTTCTCCGAGGCCATCAACCACAACATGCAGGTGCCGGACCGCCTGGCCGTAGGGGGCGGGCCCACCGGCGCCCGGGGGCGGGAGGAGGAGGCGGAGTCCAGGAGGAGGGCCAAGGAGCAGCCGCCATCCTACAGCATGCACATCCCCGATAGGCTGACGTACACAGGTAACGGAGAACGACGACATTTCACATCCCTGATAGGCTGACGTACACAGGTAACGGAGAACGACGACATTTCACATCCCTGATAGGCTGACGTACACAGGTAACGGAGAACGACGACATTTCACATCCCTGATAGGCTGACGTACACAGGTAACGGAGAACGACGACATTTCACATCCCTGATAGGCTGACGCACACAGGTAACGGAGAACGACAACCTGGGAACCAAGGGCGGTGTGCGTACATGTAGTTTGCATACTGTTTTATTCCATCAGGGCTCTTAGGGGTTAGTTTAATAATAATAATAATAAATCAAATTTATGTAGTGCTTTTCCAAATGCTCAAAGATTTAGGATAAGTTTAGTGGTTTGTGGAGTTTGTTGGACTCAAAACCCAAAGGTCCCAAGTCCACAGCCTACCAGAAGGCATCCTTGTGCAAGATAACCTCTATTCTACTCCTTAATGACTTCTCAATGTATCCACATTCACTGTGAGTCCCCTTTTGGATTAAAGGTCCACCGCTAAACGTTCTAGATCAGATCCGATCTGAACCACCTTGGGGGAGCGTTTTTTTTTTTTTTTTTTTTTTTGTTAAATTTGCATGACTTACTTTACATACCATTTAGAGTTTCCGAACTCAACAAACAGGCTTGTGTTCGTAAAGGACAGTACCGGTCTGTGACGCCGCCGCCACCAGTCGCCTCCTGGCTGCGCTACAAGGAAGTGATCGGGGGACTGATGATATTGGCAGAGGATGTTCTAGCGAAGCCAGGAGAGGCGGCGCGCGGGCGACGGTTTGTTCACAGTGCGGCTATTGTCCTTAATGTCTTCCTTGTCGGCCAGAAGCGCCCGATTTGAGTCCCAGGCCGCAGTTCACGCCGTCCAAGCCGGCCAACTCCACCCCCCTGACGCTGGAGACGTGCTGGGAACACCAGAGCTCCCGTGACGGTGGAGACTTCTTCCACGGAGAACCACTACATGTAATATAATACTACTGTTATTACTACTACTAGTTCTAATGCACATTCTATCACACTATATATTTATTATACACATCTACCATGAGCCACTACATGTAATATAATAACACTATATAGTTCTAATACACATATTATCACACTATATATTTATTATACCCATCTACCATGAGCCACTACATGTAATATAATAATAATACTATTATTACTACTACTAGTTCTAATGCACGTCCTATCACACTATATATTTATTATACACATCTACCATGAGCCACTACATGTAATATAATAACACTATATAGTTCTAATACACATCTTATCACACGATATATTTATTATACACATCTACCATGAGCCACTACATGTAATACTGTATGATAACACATACAGTAACTTTACACATTTTAAAACACTATAGATATCTAACTACATTATAGTATTTGTACACATCTACTGTATCTATAATGTAAATATGTAAATGAAAGGTTTGGTGGGCAATTTTTTTTTAGAAGCATTTTCTGTCATTCTTTCTCACATCCCGACAGTGATATATATATAAATAAAAATAAATCAGTTCTGACAAAAACAAAAAAGATTGGGCCTCTACAATCAGATGATTATATGGCAGACCTGTCTGTCTACCTACTTATCTAACCTGTTACCTGGGTGCGCTCTGCCTGTGCACTGATTGAGCAAGATTAGAGTCTTCCACTAGGCTAGGCACACACTAGTAATATCGCAAATGGGATAGCCATGAAGAGAGGGATTTTTGTTGTTGAAATCCAAAGTCTAGTTTACTCCGGCGGGATTCTCCAAATTGCCTGCCCTACCTTTAAAGAGATGATGTTATTCATCTCTCGGGTGTGAGTGTGAGTAACCATTACAAGCCGTTTGAAAATCGTCCCTTTCCTGTGTCCTGAGTGACATCACTAGTGGGAGTGTCACGCCTAGATGTATATGACGGATAGAAAAACATAAACATTTGCTACAGTCCACTGGGTAGACTGATATATCCAGCACACATCTAGGTTGAGATGTATGCTAAATCACACTCAAACCCGGTGGCATAATATCACCCCTTTTAATATAACCCATCTATAAAACCCCCTATAGTATTCTCCCCTCCCAAGTCGTTTTCACCTCCGTGGTTCATCTGCCGTCTTTGGAGGCACTCGTAATGGATTTGTATGTGCTCGGCGTCTCTCTCTCTCCCGTGGGTGACAGAGTCCCATGAGACGGTCCTACAGCGACCAGGGCCTCGGCAGGACACCGCCCGGGACGCCAAGTCACCTCAAACATGTGGGGGCGCTGCACATGCACCTAGCCAGCCCGTAAGTAGACGGGACCACGAGACCCAGGTCTGACCTGACCTTGGAGGTGTCAGGTGTTATTGTACTATGTCTACACATGCTGTTTAGTATGTTGGAGCTCTGTGTACTGTTACGGGGGCCTGGCCTTTCTGGGAGATATACACCCCAGGTTTTTTTTTTACTCGAGGATCAAACCTGGTAAACAAAACAATTAGACGAACATTTTTTTGGAGCACTAATCCGTCTTTTGTCTGCTAAGGCTGAATGAATCATGTACTCTGTTCCTCTGCGGTTATAGTTGTGCAATCAGCTAACTCGTGAAATCCCGTTTCTTTGTTTTGCTGTGTGTCTGGTATTAGCGTGTTAATCAGAGATCTTTCTCTTTTGACACACTGAGAGGTGTGGATTGATCGGGTGTATCCGTCGGGGACACCGTTGACTCTCGGCCCGGGTGCTTTGGAATAACCGGTGGTTTCTTGTGGGCGGTTGGCTTTCGGGGTGTGGGCGTAGTTCTTCTACGTTCTAACTTTTAGAATGGGCCTTCATTTTCTGTTTATACAATCTGTTTGTTAAAAATAATATATGATGTAATAATATATATATATGAATAAATATAATAGGTGTGTTTTGGAATCGGCGTTAACTGAGCGGGTTGGCGTCAGCGCATCACAAGTCCACTCAGGTTTCAGGTACTCCGTCCGTTTCCCTGGTTTCGCCTTCCTTGGAAATTCAGCTTTTCTGGACCAGGCCCCTCAGGTGGATGTGGTGTTTTTGAAGGGTTTAAAGATTTAAACACAAGGCCAACCGGCTCCAACCGGTTCTCAAAGCTTCCCCCGAAGGGCCCTTGTGTGCCTCGGAACCTGCAATCCATTTCCTCCTCTCCCCAGTCCCTGCAGTGCTCCGTGTGGCCTGCAGGGGGGAGCACTTCTCCAGAACCCCCCCCCCACCCCCCCGCCCCCCCCTACACATGTAGGTCAGTGTTATTTGTGCCGCTCTTGAGAGTCACTCATGCAGGAGCATGAGTGGAGGTCACGTGGGGCTTTTTTTCAAAGCTATATATAGTTTATTGTGTCTTCCTGGCTCTCTGAGCCCCATTAGTGTTCCCGTCGGTCGGGGGGGAGGGAGTTGTTTTAGAGTGCTGACTCTGAGCGCGCACTTTCCCCCCCCCCACCCGTCCTCCCCCCTTTTGTGTGACGCTCCAGCCCTCGAGAAACGTCTCTCGAGCAGGGAGGCGTCGGCCTCAGCCCCAGCAGGGGACCAGTGAGTGAGTCACGTTTACCGAACGGGGCCCCCCGGAGGCTTGGCCCACGACTTGATCCTGTCCCTCCCCTGTTACAGCTGTCGTCCTCCCCTCTCCTCCCCTCCCCCCCCCCCCCCCGGCCTCTCTTACCTGCCCGACCCTGTGTGACCCCAGGTCCATCGCTCGGCCTCCCCGTATCTAATATCTACAGCAGTGGTTCTTAACCTTGTTGGAGGTACTGACCCCCACCAGTTTCATATTCGCATTCACCGAACCCTTCTTAATTGGAAAAATAAAATATGATTTTTTTCAAATCACACGACGTACCATCACGACAGTCACAAGTCGACTACTGAGCGCACCAAATTCCCTGCAGCACAGATAGACCAAGCAATGTTGCGTGATCACCTGCAGCCAATGATGGCCAAGCGGGGGCGTGTCATCACGAATCATATGAGTCGGGTGTGTGTCTTGACCTCCGCCGAACCCCTGAGACTGACTCACCGAACCCCTGGGGTTCGATCGAACCCAGGTTAAGAACCACTGATCTACAGTCTGGTGGTGAGAGCTCAGAACTAGCGTTTCACATTCTCTCTCGCTTCATTTTTTTTTAATCGGCCGATCGGATCGGCCAGCAGTCGTTAAGCAGCGTACAAAACGTGCGTCTGTGTCTTCTCAAATCATCACCCCGTAAACCGACCCCTCGGAAGAAGAAGAACGGAAACAAGCCGTCGTAGCTCCGCCCCCCCCCCCCCCCACCACCACCACCACCACCGCTGGACGCGAGAACCCATCTCCCCTGATCCCCCCTGACCCCTCTCTGTCTGTCCTCCGTCGTAACCTCTCGTTATGTCCCCCCCCTGTCCCCCCCCCCCCCCACCCCCCTGTCCCCGTCCCGTCCGTCCAGTCCCGGGACCGGGGGGGGGTCTGTCCGCCCGCACCCCGCGGCCCCCGGTCCGGGTATGGCTGTGCAGGCCCTGCCGCCGCCGCCGCCGCCAGAGTCCCTCCTGGCCCCGTATCCTCTGCTGCAGGGGGCCTGGCAGCTGGGCCAGCAGGCCGCGCAGCGCCTCCTGCAGGCCGTCGGCCACAAGTACAGGTCAGGGTCGAGTCGTTTTTATTATTCTTGTTCAACCAAACACGTAGATCGACTCTCGACTAGTCTGAGAGGTGAGTAAAACCGCATGGTGAGTTCGATTGAGCCGATCAGAGCCGTGGGATCCCGGTACGCGGGGACAGGCGAGGCGGTCTGTACGTACGGTTGGACACATTAGTGTTTGGCTCCTCTTGTGACTCACACACTCCCTCATAGTTTGACGTCTTTCAGTACGAGAGGCAGATGTACCAGATGCAACACTGGTTTTGCAACGCATTCACCCGTGGATATGTTTCGCTAACTTCGCTAGGAGAGAGTTTTCCCTCTGCATGGAGTCAGCCAAAGAGGGTTGAGTGTACTTGTTTGGTAACGGTCCATGGTCCGTCTTGTAGATATATATATATATATATATATATCCTTGGTAAATCAGTCCCTGCTGGCCGCCGTTAACCTCTTCACTGGTTTCCACTTCCACACGCTTGTGAACGCGCACGTTTGGATTGCATTAGAGATAAGGACTTGCCGAATGATCGTCATTATCGCGTCCATCTCCAATTGAGGAAGTCTGACATTCTTAATCTCTCCGGTGGCTTTGAGGCTTGGAATCCTGTCTGGTCTGGCTCTAACTGTCGTGTGACTTGTGCTCGGACTAACTGGTGTCTTGGGGTTTCTTGTGCTTTGGGAGCTGCTCTAAATAACGCTTAGTGTTTACACACACCGCCCGGCCCTGTTGCTTCTTTCTCTTGGCTGACACTGCCCCCTGCTGGCAGCTCACCCTCTCAACACGCTGATGGCCTATATATATACCGTGGCGGACTGTGGTCTCATTTTTGTCTTTCTGGTGCCAAAGGTTTAATTACCCAGAAGCCCCAGAAGCGCGGGTGAGGCCAGCGGCCGAGGCTTCGGGTCCGGTAAACAAGGGCGCGTCCAGGACAAGGTGACCGCCGCGCGGGGGCGACGTGGTGGAATTGTTTCAAATTTAACCAGTTAATTCAAGTGTTGAAGCAGCAGTTAGAACCGTCCGCTGACAGTCAGACCTAGCACGGGTGCTGACCTCTGTCTCCCCCCCCCCCCCCCCCACCACCCCCAGAGGCACAGAGAGCTGGAGTCAGGACGACGAGGGCGGCGCCGTGGTGGAGTTCATCGTCCTCAGGAGACAGGTGGGAGACCACGAGCCGACCGTCCGCCCGTCCGTCCGTCCATGTGTGTGTGGTTGATGTCCGTCTGTCTGTCTGTCCTGCCGGCCTCACCCCTCACGTTCTCCTCCTCGTGGTTCTCCTCGTGGTTCTCCCCCAGGTGGTGAAGATGAGCCGGCGCCTGGCGGGCCTGGAGCGGCAGAACGCCGAGCGCAGGAACACGGAGACGCTGCTCTTCTCCCTGCTCCTCTCCGCCTGCCTGCTCAACGGCTGGCTCTGGATCCGCAGATAACACACACACACACATACGAGACGACGTAGAGACAACACCGCGGTAGAGCCCTCTCTAACCAAAGGGAGACACCGTGACATCGTCCTCCATGAAAAAGCCTCCCAGCTCATGAAAACTGTGTCTGTGTGTGTGTTCCTTCTAAGTGATTACGACCGGCACAAGCACCATGTCGATATATATAAACCACGTTGATAATGTCTAAGTACCAGAGTACCAGTGCTGTGGAAGTGTATATTTCAGAGCTGTGGATAAGGCTCCAGGGCTTTTCAGTCGTTTTCAACACTTCTGTTCATCCAATGTGCAGAAGGAGTTGTCTCGCTGTAGCCAGTGGAAACGTTTGGACGTAGAGGGCAGGTGTCTCCCCCACCTTATAGTCATATTTTTGTGTATGTATTCGTCCCATTATGCAATTTCTTTGTCCATTAATATTTAATACGGCCAGTCGACTGGACAGGATTTGTGTTACTGAGAAATTACTGAACTATTGTTATTTTTATTCTTAATATCACTAAACATTTATGAAATGTTTTCATTCACTGCGGCAGAAGTACAATCTAAAATGTCAAATTTGGGTCTTTGGTGGAGATATCACTAAAACTAATCAAAATCTCTAATTAAAAATAACATTCAGTCATTCATGCTTACTGCATAAAATTATGAGATGGCAAAGGGCTTTTTTTTTGCTGTGGAACCAAGTGCACGAAATCTATTAACATGTATCTTTATGAAGATTTGCTCACGTTTGCCAAGACACATATGACGTCCGTTCTATTGAAGTTGAGGTGATCATTTTACGGTGTCAATTAAAAGTTTGTTGCAGCTCTGCTTTGGTGGGGAAGTTGAGACTTTGGAACTGGAAGTTTCGATATAGGGACCTCATTGGTTACATCCTACGAGCTAAACAAGACACTCCGAAGTGGCTTCCTGATCCTCAGTGTCCCAGGAATACAGTTTGTGTTGGGAAGAGTCTATTGGAAGACGCTCCCAACCCAAGTCTGTCCCATGTTTTGCGTGAACGTGGGGTTTTTGAATTCCAACCATCCACTGATGATCAAAACGTATGAATGGATTGAGTTCAGGAAGTTGCTGTTTTTGTTTTGTTTTACATTCAATAAATAAGATTTTCTATCTTTAGTAACACTGTGCAATTTGCCTTGTTTCCTTCCAAACGATGCATGCCCATTCTCGAATATAAGCATAAGAATTGCTTTAAGAGGAGTTTGAGAAGGGCCAGTTTCTAGAAGAGCAGAAAGAATCACTTTGCTTTGTAATGTTTCATTGTTTTATTTTACAAAAAAAAACAATACTAACAGTCCACTTTCTTTATCAAACAAACATTTGGAGTTTTTATTTTGGGAACTTGTCTGAAATACATTACAAACCAACTAAATAAACTAGATCCATAGTACATTAAACTGGATGAGATGAAAATTATATGTATATAAAAGAAAAATGTGGACAAAAACATGAATTGTTAAAAAACAACATTTACGGCAATTGGGATTGTACAACAATATAAAACCCAAGCAGCATGTGTCTGCAGTGTCCAGGAAATCTGCAGCGAGCGCTCGTAACGGTGCATGATTTGATCGTTTAACGGGAACACACTGCTGACCGCGGCCGTTCTCTCTACACCGCACAGAACGCTGGGGCGCCCGTTCTAAATCTGTAGTAAAAACAACTTAACATTTATGGACCCAAGGAGACTAGATCGCTTTTTCCTAAACCAAACATGAATTCGGACGGAGCGTACGGAACACAGGCGGATGTCATCAGTGCTTTGCATTCAAAATGAAACATTGTAAAAAAAAAAAAAAAAAATTTGATTGCATTTTGCAGAGAAGCAAGAGGGCCCTTGACGCGAGGGGCCTCGCTGTGGGGTCCTGTGTGAGAAGGCACTGGGTAGGACGCTCTGACCCGAGTTCGGTGGGACAGATGTTCTGTTGGGGGGGTAACACCACCGTACGTTACACTGCCATAAATCACAGTAATCCGTTTAAAACGGGTTACTCTGAGCCTTCTGTGAATGAAGCCATCTCTTTCGCTGATGACGCCTATCGCCAGGTCAAATCCTTGATTACAAAGTGGCAGAATTAACTCTAACTCAAGACAGGAGTGTGAGTCAGACAGGCATGGACCGATTGACATGAAAAGCATGGGGCTTTTGAAATGTGTTTCCTACACCTGAAATGTTTTGTTCGATACAAAATCTTGCAAGGCTGTCACCCGTTAACAAGGCATAGAACAAGGCATATTTGGAGACTAAACTAATTTGAAGTGCATGTTTGACAAGTTCATTGTCTGAATTGAGTGACAGGTCACAAGTCACATGACCGACACGGAGGGAAGCCCCCTGATTGGGCAGAAGGAGCATAAACATTTAGTTTGTAACCTTTGACACTTTGCCATTATGATTGCTTCAAACTACAAAAATCAACAAACTTGTAAATGAATACATCAGCACACACTGGAAGATATCGTCTTAGAAAAATAACAAAAGGCCCAATAGTTAGAATTCAACATTTCTAATAAATGAACCAAAACAAGTGGGTGAGTATAGCTAAATGTGCCAGCATTCATAAGTGAATATAAATTAATTATGTTATGACAAACCATTCACCTCAGATTGCTTTTCTGTGTTTTATATTTTTCCCTTTCAGGGAACATTCAATATTCTTTGAATCACTCCGAACCCAGCTCTGCAGAGCCGGCTGTTCCCACGTGACCCCCTTCTCTCCTCACTAAAGTCCTTTGTCTCGGTTCTCCTCAAAGCTCACCAGGACAGATGGGACCGGAAGCCGTAACAGGGTCACCCTTCTTCACGTCAAACCCTCACCAAGCGGCGTCTACAACATTCAAGTTGTGGTTCACACGGGTTTTAGTTCCAAGCGCTGACACCCCCCCCCCCCCCCCAGTACAGTAAAAACCTTACTGACGTAAACATTACATGTTGTGCTTCGACGATAGCGTCGGGCACTAAGGCGAGGTTTATAACACAACCAGACACAAATATCGAATACTTGACGTACAAAATTGTAATTCGTAACGTGTGTTTTTGATCTTAAAGAGACTTTGAACTATTGAGAAGGCGAGTTTTTGCACGATCTAACCAGCCAAAGCTTCTTTGGTCCCAGTATTTTGGCTTTAAGTGGAAGTCTTCCAGTTGATTTATTGTGTTAATAAGCTTCAAGTTCACGTCGGTCGAACTGCGCGGAATTCTGGGAGTGGCGAAACAACAACAAAAAAAAAAGTGAACTTCTGAGAAATTCCGATCGTCTTGACTTTCAATGAGGGATTGATTCTAATCGTCCGCACCTCAATGGTGGCCAGGGCGGGTTCTTCCAAAACAAATATTATAATAATTTAAGTGCAGATAGAATGTCATTTGCGGAAAAAAACGATTCAATCATAAAAATGTCAAATAAATCTAGCCTCCTTCACTTTGGCCAAATACACTAAACAAAATCTGTCATTCTTTTTATAGGCTCAATTTCAAACATCCAACATCTTTTTTTTTTTTCTTTTCTTTTCTTTTCAGTTCTAGGCTCCAGCAGTCCAGGAAGCAGATTTGATTAAAATCGATGGCATTAGCAGGAAAAAAAAAATTATAATCTGCAAACGTTTGTGCTTGTTTTTCTTATCATAAAGTGGAGACCACATGGCGGGTGTGCGCAACAAATAAACGTAACTAACCAACAGTTATCATCTTCTGTATTGTCATGATGAAGCTCCTTGATTCCATCCCTACGCTATTCCGAGCAGGCTTAGAAATGGAACACTTGGAGTGACTTGTAAATCTGGAAAAGAGTCTGGACACAGGAGCAGCAGAGCGAACAGAAACCATAGCGAACACTGCAAAGGCACATCGGTGATCCCCTGTACTGTCATGCTGTCAGTCAGTCACTGGTCGTCACTGACCCCTCACACACACACACACCGACACCCACACACACACACACAACCGTGACAGGAACGTGCTTGGACCAAACCCCCAAAGAGTCAACCAATAATATTAAGAGGGAAGCGAGGGGGACCCACGTACGTCACACTTAGTAACACGATGAACTGTTTCATTCAGAGAAAAAAACAAAAAAAAAAAAACACAAACAGGACAGAACCAGGGGGCCCCCGGGGGTCCAACATGTGTAAGACGCTGGGAGTGGTTAGGCAACAGAAACAACCAGAAGGCGTGGTCCCATCCAGGGGTGGGACAGAAAGGTGCCCAAATTTGACAAGGGTCCACTATGGGGGCCCCCGCCCCCGCCCCCCCTCCCAACCCCAACCCCAACCCCCATCCAGTGGGGATAGTTCAAAACACAGTGAAAATGAAACGCCTCAACCTTCCCTTCCAGGGTGTCCGTGGCCAAACGCCAGCAGCGGCGGCGGTCGTGCGTCGGTGGGGGGGGTGAGAGTCATGCGTCGGAGGCTGGTTAGCGCATAGCAACAGCCGGGGCCCCTGTGCAGGCAGCAACATGGTTCAGCCCGTTCTCTCTCTCTTTAGGCCTACCGCCTGAATGGATCAGCTACCGACGGGGCGCTGCGACGTCGCCATGGTGACGTCGCAAGCTTCCTCAGACCAGTATCCCTAACGGCTTCTGA
>NC_140280.1:1875115-1885496 GCF_964030765.1 Micromesistius poutassou | reverse complement strand
CCAGTATTCCTACTGGCTTCTGAGCAGGCTTGTGTAGCTGGCTTTGAATGCTAGCAAAAACGGCTGCAACCAAGTCAGGTTTTTTTAACGGGGTCTGGTCAATGTGATGTGACTAACTGGCTTGCTTTGCTTTGCTTTGCCCGCCCCCCCCCACACACACACCCAACACACACACACTACACACTACACACTACACACACAAACAAAATCCTCCACAAGGTTAGGTATTTTTTACAGCATACATACGCATATACAGTATTTACAAGGGTAAGGGTGTGTTTGTTGAGTACAGTATCATTACCCCATTACCATGCCTAACTATTGTAAATAATACACTACACATAAATACAATACCTACGTCGGATGTTTTGTAAAGGAAAAAAAAAGAAAAGAAAAAAGAACACCCTCTTTAAAAAAAAAAAAAAAAATACAAAAAGTAGTGCAATAAATGCATTAAAAGGCGGCCAATTCCGATTGGCCCCGGGGGCGATGGGCGGGGCCTCTGGCAACACTGTAAAAGTGACTTTGATTGATCTGCCACGGCAAACGAGGCCGACAACACAGACGACTTGTCGTAGAAAGCTCCGGATTTATGAATAACTAAATCGTCGGAAATGTCCGGAGAAGCCTCAACACTCACAACTGCGTTATGATTGGCTGTCGCCGGCCATCACGTTCACCTCACGTTTTCCGGATGTCCCGCCTCCTGGTGAAATGCGATTGTCCAGCAGGTGTGGCCTCAACACACGGTTGCCGTTGTGTTCGGGCGTAACAATAATACCATCCCCCCCCTCTTGTCGCCGTACTGCCACCAATACTGTCAACGTATTCCTCCTCAAGGAACCGTCGTGTAAAACACACTAGTGCATTTGAACCGTCGTACCCTCCACAGAGAGCGCTCAACACCAATGTTAAATTAAGAACCAAAAAAGAGCTATCCTTCACCAGAAATTCAAAGTGTGCGCATGTGTGTGTGTGTGTGTGTACACGTGTGTTGGTTTTGACCCGCAACCAACTAGAAGATCAGAGGCTGTGGCTGTGCTGTTTCTCCCCCCCCCCCCCCAACACACACACACACACACACACACACACACACACACACACACACACACACACACACACACACAACACACACACACACACACACACACACACACACACACACACACACACACACACACACGTGTGTGTAGAGTAGATGTCGTGGTTGGGCTGGTTCTGTTGTTCTTCCGCCGCCAGGCAGCAGGGGGGCGCTGTAGAGTTCTTAAAGTGACGGCGTCACTTTATCAGATCAGAATCTCGACCATGTCGTTGTCCACCTCCTGCTGGTGGGGGGGCGGGGCCTGGTGGGGCGGGGGGGCCAGGGCCGGCGGCTGGAGTGCGACTGAACTGGGGTCTCCTCTCCAGAGTACTGCTGTGGAACCCTGCATCTACACCAAAGAGAGGACCAGAGACGGAGAGGAAGGAAGGGGGAGGAGGGGGGGGATTGAGAAACAATTAGCAAATTTCAGTACGTTGGTTGAGCGTAAATCACTAAAAAAAGAACAATACGTTTTTTTACGTGATTATCCCTGGACAACTGGTGGGCTGCGTACAAAGAAACCCATCTCGGGCATTAATTAATATTCAAATTAGGCGCTATTTCCCCCATGGTGATAAACTCGCAATTAACTAAAATAGAAACCGCAACACGCCACACTATGCCTTATCCCACAGACAGATATGGGGTCAATTCTTCCAGCGTGACCGCACAGAGGCGGACCGCACCGCGGGGGGCGTGGGGGGGTCGTTAGGGGGGGGGGCGGCGGGCATGCATGCAGGCATGCCGTTTGGCAGACGGAGGGGGGGGGGGGGGGCTCTCTTGCCTGCTAGGCGGTCGGGTATGTACACTGGGCTGGGCCCCAGGCGGGCGGGCAGGGTCATGCTCTGCAGGCCGGGGCTCATGCTCTGCAGGCCCGCCGAGAGGCTGTTGAGGCCCGTGCTGCTGCTCTGCAGCCCCGTGTTGCTGCTGCCGCCGCCGTGCAGGCTGGTGATGCTGGTCAGGCCCGTGCCGCCGCCGCCGCCGCCGCCGCTCTGCAAGCCCGCGGCGCCGCTGCCGCCGCCGCCGCCGCCGCCGCTCCGGTAGCCGTCCGGCGCCGGGGTCGTCGTCTGGCCCTTGTCCGTCTGGGTGCAGCTGTCCCGGCTGCCCGTCTTGGAGTGCCCCGCCGTCATGGGCGTGGAGGGGAACACCGGGGAGGGGGACGAGGAGATGGACTCCGTCCTCAGGGAGTCTGTGCGGTACTCGGGACCCAGCAGGAGCCCTGGGAGACAGACAAACAACAAACCGTTAACGCGACGCCAACACAGGCCACGCCGCTGCTATTCCTGGCTCGGATCCCAAGTGGTGTCATCCCACTCAATGTCTCCCTGAATGTTCCCCCCGATGCCCATTGCGGGAATGACCAGTTTGTTGATATGTGCGTCCACTCTTGCTGGTTTTGTCCCGGTGCCGTTACGAGGCTGTAACTGGGACGTGTGTCCAGCATTCTTTGCATTCAATCAAGAGATTTTCCACCCAGTGTTCCATGGCTGCGTTTTCCAGCAAAGGAGATAACCTTGAGAACTTTGGGGTGCCCTGAAAGGTTCCCTGACCCCGATCCAGTACAAACAGTACGGACTCTGTCTGTCCCACGGCACTCTGGCTGCCAACAGTCGCCAAGCGTTCCTTCATGAACACAGACTGAGGATTCTTGGAGTTGTTCCTTTTGAGTACAAGACTGAGGATTCTGGGAATTGCGCCTTCTGAATATAGACTGAGGATTCTGGGAGTTATGCCTTCTGAATATAGACCGAGGATTCTGGGAGTTGTTCCTTCTGAACACAGACCACGGAATCGGCGCACGATTCCTCCTGAATACAGAGGATTCACTTTTTTGCGTCGTCTTCCTTTACTTCTGAATTCAGGCGCAGGAAAACCTCTTTAATAGTCATCGTTCTTTACCAAACCCCGTAGCCGTCTTTTTTTGAGGACGTTTGTGACGGGGGGGGAGAGGCACAGTGTGTCCCCCCCCCCTCTGGGTAGCCAGCGGGGCTCTCTGGAGCACACAGCCCCCAGTCCATTGATGGACCAGCTCCATGGGAACAATGCAGCGCCGTTGAGGGCTCACAGCGCATCGGGTGTTGGCACTTTGACACGCAGGCAACTCTGTGAGCGGTCGGGATCGCCTTGAGTCAAATAAAAGGTATCCCTTTTCAGGGATTTGGCCTCCCGAGCAAAAGACTGAAAGAGGAAACCCAGTTGAGCCAGATAGGAAGAGAAAGGAGAAAGAAAGAAAGAAAGAAAGAAAGCAGAGAATAAAACAAAGAAAGAAAAGAAAAGAAAGAGGGGAAAAAAAAAGGGAAAGAAAGAAAGAAAGAAAAGAATAGAAAGGGAGAAAGAAATAAAAAAAAATAAGGGAAGGAAGAAAAGAAAGAAAGAGAAAAGAAAAAGAGAATAGAGAATAATGGTGGCTGTTGGTCTCAGCTCCGCTTTTGATTTGTAAAACAACTTCCTGCGCCCCACTTCCTCTTTGCCACACTGGCATTCAGTTTTTTCTCTTCCTCCTCCAAACGTTCCTCCCTCCCCCTTTCCAAGCGGCTCTTTAAGAAGGGGAATTCAGTGAAGGAATGTCCTCTTCTGCGCTGCCAGTCCTCCCCGACGGCCGGACTACCAAACCAAGCTGATAAACAACCAGAAACGACCAGAAACAACCAGAAACGACCAGAAACAACCAGAAACGACCAGAAACGACCATAAATGACCAGAAACGACCATTAACGACCAGAAATGACCAGAAACAACCAGAAACTACCAGAAATGACCATAAGCAACCAGAAATGACCATAAACAACCATAAACGACCAGAAACGACCATAAACAACCAGAAACGACCAGAAACGACCAGTCCCTTCCCCTCTCTCAGACCGCCCGCAGGCCACCGAGCCGGTGTGAGTGATTAGCCGCTACAAGCCGTTCTGAAAATGTGCCTCTTCTGACATCACAAGTGGGCGTGTCCACCTAGATGTGTGTGCTGGATAGATCAGTCCGCCAGCCGACCCGGTGGACCGTAGCAAACGTCGCTCATCTAATCCGTCACACATCTAGGTGGACACGCCCACTTGTGATTGTCAGAAGAGGCCGATTTCCAAAAAAAAAAAAGACGGCTAATCACACTCACACAAACCACAGCACAACTCCCAGTCGCCGTGTCGCGACAATCACTCGTTTGGTTTCCCACGGCGACCGGCGGACCCCTTACCCAGACTGCCCTTCCAGCCCGTGTCGCGGCGCTCCTCTGTGATGGGTGAGCTGCTGAGGGCCAGGCAGTGGGACAGCAGCCCGGAGCCCCCCCCGGAGCCCGTGTTGGCGATGGACATGAGGGACTTGGAGGGCCGCATGGCCGAGGGCCCGTCAGCCTTGTGGGGGTCCTTTCTGGAGCGCTGGTGGAGCACCTTGATCATGGCGTCCTTCTCGATGATCTGCGCGTGAAGGTTCTTGATCCTGGAGGTCGGAGGTGGGGGGTGGGGGAGGAGGGGGGAGAGAGAGAGGTAGAGAGGGAGGGAGAGAGAGAAGGAGAGAGGGAGAGAGAGAGGTAGAGAGAAGGAGAGAGGGAGAAAGGGAGAGAAGGAGAGAGAGAGGGAGAGAGAGAGGGAGGGAGAGAGGGAAGGAGAGGGAGAGAGAGAGGGAGAGAGAGAAGGAGAGAGAGAAGGAGAGAGGGAGGTAGAGAGGGAGGGAGAGAGAGAGGGAGAGAAGGAGAGGGAGGTAGAGAGGGAGGGAGAGAGGGAGAGGGAGGGAGAGAAGGAGAGGGAGGTAGAGAGGAAGGGAGAGAGAGGGTGAGAGCGGAGAGAGAGAAGGAGAGAGGGAGAGAGAGAGGGAGGGAGAGAGGGAAGGAGAGGGAGAGAGAAGGAGAGAGGGAGGTAGAGAAGGAAGGAGAGGGAGAGAGAGGAGAGAGAGGAGAGAGAGAGGGAGAGAGGAGAGAGAGAGGGAGCGAGAGAAGGAGAGAGGGAGAGAGTTTGAACACAAGCTAACATGACATAACATAACCTAACCATAACATAGTCTAAGGCGAAGGCTTTATTAATCCATTAATTACAGGAGTTATATCAGTCATACGGGGATAAAAAATGAGCCAAGGCGTTCGAAAGGCTACGAAAGGCGTCCTCAACGTCACAGATTACGTACACAAATAAACCAAAATCAGTCCAGGAAGCAAACAGACACAGCAATGTCACTTAGGGAGTCATTATGCAAGCCCCGCCCCCAGACGATGCCCCCCCACCAGGCGACGCCCTACCCCGTAAGCCCCCCCCCCCCGGCCAGTACCTGCTCTCCATGTCCAGGCAGCGGCGGTTGGCCATCAGGATCTCCTCCTCCTCCTTCTGGATGCGGGCCTCCACCGACGTGTCGTAGCTGCTGCTGGGGGAGTGGCATATGGACGACGACGACGTATCCCTGGAGACGGGCACAGGAGGCGGGGTCACACGCTGACCGCACACACACACACACACACACACACACACACACACACACACACACACACACACACACACACACACACACACACACACACACACACACACACACACACACACACACACACACAGTGACGAGTAGACACAGAGACACACTCACTCATTGAGCTCACCACACACACACACACACACACACACACACACTTACAATTAGACACACTCACTCATTGAGCTCACCACACACACACACACACACACACACACACACACATTGAGCTCACCACACACACACACACAGTTACAAGGAGACACACAGACACACTCACTATAAACGTATACATGTTTGTATGAATGAATACGCACGCTCGCACACACTAACAAGAAGTCAAACACACAAATACACACAGTTGTGCGTACACACACACACACAAATAAATAAAAGATAAAAAGTACAATTCATTGTGACCTACCATCGTCACTGAATTTTGAGAGCATAGAAACATTGGAGTGTTAGTTATTATGTCGGTAGTAATGCTTTCTTGGTCATTGTTTAATAATTAATTAATCGTTAATATGTGTGTGTTGCGATCATGGTGAGACACACACACACACACACTCCCCCACACACACACACACACACCCACCCACCCACAGACAACAGACACCCCCCCCCCCCCCCCGGTACCTCTGCGTGGCGACGGAGGCGGCCGTGTCCAGGGTGAACTGCCTCATGACGCTCTCCCCCCCTCTCCCCCCTCCCCCCCACCCTCCACACACACACACCCACCCCCCGCCCCCCCCCCCATACCTCTGCGTGGCGACGGAGGCGGCGGTGTCCAGGGCGAACTGCCTCATGACGCTCTCCTCCAGGTACTTCTGCTCCCACTTGGTCATGTCCGCCTCCAGAGCCAGGATGCGCTCCTCCTTCTCCCGCAGGTGCTCCATCAGCGCCGTGGCGTTGTACTCAGAGGAGGCCACGCCCCCGCCGCCGCCGCCGTGAGACCCGCCCTGCTGCCGCTGCATGGTGGGGGGGGGGGTGAGGGAGAGAGAGGGATGGGGGAGGGAGAGAGAGGGAGAGGGATGGGGGAGGGAGAGAGAGGGAGAGGGGGAGGGAGAGGGAGGGAGAGGGAGGGTGAGGGATGGGGGAGAGAGAGGGAGAGGGAGGGAGAGGGCAAGAGAGAGGGAGAGATGGGGAGAGGGAGGGAGGGAGGGCGAGAGAGAAGGAGAGAGGGAGAGAGAAAGAGTCAAGTTTATTGCTAAGTTATTGCTAGTTACCCGTTTTCTGTCGTTCTGATGTGTGTTATAATGACCCCGCCCTGTGGATGTTTCTAGGACCCTCATATAATCCAATATGGTTTTAACCAGTCCATTTGACCTAATCTAATACAACCCAACCATAACTGATGTGTGTGTGTGTCCTGCTGCATGAACACAGTCCAGCTCCCTCTCCAACCTTAACATAACCCAACCTCACATTACCTCACATAACCTAAGATAACATAACCTTAACATCACCTGATGTGTGTGTGTGTCCTGCTGCATGAACACAGTCCAGCTCCCTCTCCAGCCTTACATAACCTAACGTGTGTGTGTGCGTGCGTGCGTGCGTTACATGCTGCATGCGGAGGGAGTCCAGCTCCACGTGTGCGTGTGTGTGCGTGCGTGCGTGCGTGCGTGCGTGCGTGCGTGCGTGCGTGCGTGCTACCTGCTGCATGCGGAGGGAGTCCAGCTCCCTCTCCAGCCGCGTGCGGAGGCGATGCTCCAGCTGCTCCCTCTTCTCGCAGGCCGCCTGCAGCTGGGCCAGGGCCTGCTGCATGCGCTCCACCTTCTCCACGTACACCTGCTTCTTCTTCAGCTGCACACACACACACACACACGTGACGCGCGCACACACACACGGCGCACACACACATGTGGTGCACACACACACACGTAGAAGTGCACGCAGGCAAAATTCACACACACACACACACACACACACACACACACACACACACACACACACACACACACACACACACACACACACACACACACACACACACACACACACACACACACACACACACACACAATAAGTTTTGACGTTGTCAAAAAAAGCTACCACTTTGGAAAAGTGTGAAGTTCTTGTATTTTAGAGAGACTTTACCCCGTTTAACAACTTTATGCGTTTTACTCAAGAAAACAAAGACAAAGACTACTTTGGCCTGCTACCATGGTAACAGGGCGGGCGGGCGGCCGGGCGGAGTCCTACCTCCTCCTCCAGCTTGACTACTTTGGCCTGGGCGTTGTTGAGGGCCTGGTCCCGGATCTCGATGTGCCTCCGCTGGTCGTCCCCGGTGGAGCGCAGTGCGTTCATCTCCATCTCCAGCTTCTCCTTCTCCCTCACCACCTCCTTATCTACACACACACATACACACACACACACACACAATGTAAACACACAAAGGGACACACGTGTGAATGTATAAACACATGAATCCACACACATTCTTGCTGTTTGACTGTGTCTCTCTCTGTGTGTGTGTCTCTGTGTGTGTGTCTGTGTGTGTGTGTGTGTGTGTGTGTGTGTGTGTGTGTGTGTGTATGTGTGTGTGAGTGCGTGTGCGTGTGTGTGTGTGACACCCACTCTGTGCGTGCAGCTGGGAGATGGTCTTGCGGTTGTCCTCCGATCCCTCACACTCTTTAGCAGCTAGCTGCTTGTTAGCCGTTTCCATGCGCTCTGCGACATCAGAAAACACACAACGAGAAGACACGTCACAGACGGGCGACATCCCGACACCACACAACGACACAACAACACAGTGACAACATTTACACCGCACAACGCCTCACAACATCCAGGCGTTGTGTGGTGTAAATGTCGAAATGTCAACCACAGTCCTCCCCTGTTAGTCACTGGTAGCTGACCAGTACGACCCCAGATGAGTAGGAGTCACCAGGTCGACCACAGTGAGTCCACTGGTCTGACTCCGGAGCACTGGGACCAGCCCATTACAACCACAGTCTATCGTTTCCGTGAGTCACCTGGAGACCTACAAGTGTGACCACAGCCTTCTACTGTTGGGAGCAGTAGGAGGAGATAACCAGTACAGACTTCCAGTGTGGCTCACTGGGAGCACTGGGAGATGCGCGCAGTGCACCAAAAAGAAGGTTGCAGTGTCTTTGGACCGTTTCTGCCGTCCCCCGTCCAGGTGGAGAGGAGGGGGGCCCCTGAGCCAGCACTGGAGAGGGGGGGGGCCCCTGAGCCAGCACTGGAGAGGAGGGGGCCCCTGAGCCAGCACTGGAGAGGAGGGGGCCCCTGAGCCAGCACTGGGGAGAGGAGGGCCCCTGAGCCAGCACTGGAGAGGAGGGCCCCTGAGCCAGCACTGGAGAGGGGGGCCCCTGAGCCAGCACTGGAGAGGGGGGCCCCTGAGCCAGCACTGGGGAGAGGAGGGCCCCTGAGCCAGCACTGGGGAGGAGGGGGCCCCTGAGCCAGCACTGGGGAGGAGGGGGCCCCTGAGCCAGCACTGGAGAGAGAGGGGCCCCTGAGCCAGCACTGGAGAGGAGGGGGCCCCTGAGCCAGCACTGGAGAGGAGGGGGCCCCTGAGCCAGCACTGGAGAGGAGGGGGCCCCTGAGCCAGCACTGGAGAGGAGGGGCCCCTGAGCCAGCGCCACAGCGGAGCGTCTTAAGACGTACCGCGGAGGTCCCTGTTGAAGTCGTGCAGCCTCCGGACCTCCAGCTCCAGTTTGTTCCTCATGGTCTTCTCCAGGGCCTCCCGCTTGGAGGAGGACTTGACCAGGTTCTCGTAGGCCTCCGACACCAGCTGGGTCTCGTTCTCCAGCTGCAGCGGGCGGGTGGGGGGGGGGAGGGACCCGGGGGAGGGGGTGGGGGGGGGGGGAGGAGACATGAGCAAGAGGCGTTGGTGTTGTCACAGGCATCACAGTTGGTTCACAGTCACATGTTGACGAGCAACATTTCTGCTCGGTTCGGTTTTGATCTGGCGTGACATTTGACCCCTGCTAGGTTATTGACGATTGAAAATTTAAGGATGGGGGGGGGGTGGGTGGGTGTGTCTAGGGTTAATCTGATATGGAATATTAACTGACCTTTAATAAAGGTATGACAACACACAGAAGTGCCTTTGGGTAGGACTAGGTTGGTCAGTTAAACACAACCCACACTATTCGGGTGAAGGGTGTTGCTCATCTAAACCAAAAATCTGAATCTGACTCCTCTATTGGTGGATGTCTCCAATAGCTTCGCAAACCAACCAGTAAACATCATGTCGTGGTAAATATGTCCTTGAGGTACAAATCCAGTGTGGAAGAATGAGGCAGGCGTTAATATTAGTTTTTTCCTTTTTCTAATCTAATCTTTTTTTTTCTGCTTGCTTACAAGAATCCTCCGTCTTGCATAACGTCCAAACAGCAACGCGACAACGCACATGATTCCCTTCCTGGCGACGCGGGGGCCGCCGTTCGCATGCATGTGACACGGCTGTTCCGTTATGAGGACATGCATAGACGTGTGGAGACGATAAAGAGACAGAAGTTCAGGCTGTACAAAGAGCAGGCACGAACCAATTGCATAACGATCATGAGTCGATGAATGGCTGTCTTTGTTGCGCTGACTCGATTAGAAGTAAACGACTCCACAACTGCGGAGTGATTTAAGCCGATGTTGTTTTGAGCCGAGAACAATGTCCTCATGGTTATTCTTCTAATCTTTGTTGCGGACGACTCGCTTCTGAAGAAACACTGTTGGTGACAGATTGTTTTCGCAACGCGTCGGTAAATAGTGTTAAGGTTACATAAAGTCTAATCCAATGGGGGACAGTTCTAGGCTCCCAAAACCAAAGCCCTGCCGTTTTCGTTGTTGTTGTCATACCCACGGCCACGCCGGCCGAAC
>NC_140280.1:1815115-1872615 GCF_964030765.1 Micromesistius poutassou | reverse complement strand
AGGAAGATAAGCAATCGGATGTTACTACATCGCTAGTGCCGTGACTCTTCACAACGCCTTTCTTGGCGGAGAACAGCTTCGGGAAATCGTTTTCTGAACCGAGCACCGGTTACAAATATCATCGCCACCCCCCAAGAATCGAAACTGATTGAGTCGTCGAACTATCGAACGATTCCCATCCATACTACGGATCTGCAGTCCTCTCGCCATCTGCATCGTGTGCTCAGCCACGGCGCGCTGTGCAACACGTCTTCGACGGTGGCAGATATAAACAGGGATCAGCTAAGCCCTTGTTGTGACTATAGGTTGTGGTGAGCTCTGGGGCCCGGGATAGAGAGCTGTCAATCAAGGTGGCTCATCAACAACTAACTCTGCCTGGACAAGCCAGTTCCAAGAAAAGCTCTGTTGGGCTGATTCAGCGGCTTTCCAACAGCACTAAATGCTGTTTATGTTAAAACTTTGCCGCTTTAAAAAAAACTTGGAATTCACTTTCTAGCATTTGGTTTAATGTTCTCCTGAGGGCTTTGTTCCTCCTGAGCTGAAGTAAACACTTTAGTGCTGATCCGCGTGCCCTGCTGCTTATCTGCGTCTCAGATGTTTGTGTTTGCTCACCTCACATTCCTAACCAATCTTTCCAACACGGGCGCTGGATGTGCTGGATGTGCGTTTTCATTGTTTGACTCATGGGCAGCAGGTGACGGGTTTGATTCCCAGAGGACGATTACCGTTGGGATGAGTCTGCTCTTTGTTTGGATTTTGTTTTACTTTACTGGGCCAAACGCTTAACGCCAATTGAGAATGAAAGACGTCAGTTCTAGGGTTAGGTTGTTAAGTAGCATTCAACCTTGCTCTGTATAAGTAATAGTATACAGACACACAATAGAGATCAAATGTACCTTCAGCTCCCAAAGACTCCCAAAGAATAAAAATCTGTGGACTCCCAATGGTTTAAGCACACTAACCTAACCCAGGCATCACAGAAGTCAGAAGTTCATAAATCATGAATGGATGACTTGTTATTTTCTATTTTCCATTATCTTTACAACCATTAAGATACTTGACAAATGAACGCAGCGGCGAGAGCCAAAGACACAGATGTTTAAAAGCTGAGCACGATAATATACACGCATGTGTACATTCCAGTCTTATTAAGTACATGTGCGTACACGTGTGGACGTACGTGCACATGTGACGTCTGGCCTGATTGTGTACGGTTCCTCAGCAGGAGGGGGTGCAGGCATGACGGATTGCATAACAATCATGCGAACGCAACTGATGAATGTGTGCCTTTGTTGAACCGACCTGAGCCACAGCTCGGGACGACGCACAGCGGCTGCTGGCTGCGGCCTGAGAGACGCAATCTCTCGTCTCTCAACGGTGGTGGAGGACTTCACACAGAGGTTCACAAAGTAAAAGTCAAACTGCCAAACTGCCCAAACGGTTCCCTCGCAAAAAATCACGACTATTTGTTCCTCATCTAGGGGTTGCTGTGCCGTTCTCAACCGTTCCGCCTGCAGAGCCGGCGTGACGCAACAGCTTTTTGGATAAAGAGGAACTCCAAAAGTCAAGAGTCTGCAAAATTGATTGGACGCGCATTTCCAGAAAGCAGAAATGGAAAACTGGTTTGTCATCTCCGTCCCGAGTGGAAACCGGGCCCCACCTTGGGGTTTCGACGCCAGTACCGTCAGTACCGGTGGGCATGACGACGGCCTATCGCGTCGCTGCTTAACTGCCCAACTGTCAACCCTGGAGTTCCCCTCGGCCAGATTACACAACGACAGTTTTATGGCGCAACCCTCGCGCAAGTCGCCGCGCTTTACCAGAAACAAACACCAGAACAGGCTCTGAGGCTTTTTATGAGACACCACTTATGTTGGATTAACATTAAGTCGTCGACTCGAATCCACACAAAGTAAGAGTTAAGAGGTTATTTTCCGTTGTGTTTTGTTTTGTGCAGTTTCTCTATCAACGCTGGCTGATCCCAGGATACCAAGAGCCTAAAAAAAAAAGCAACACTGCATTTGTTGAAGTAATCAACAGTGAATGAAGGTGACAAGCAGCACACTCAAGTGTGTAGTTAGTTACCCTCCAAGTTCTCAATCAATAAAACAGACCCCCAAAAAAATCAACCCAGGTGGGCTGAAGGGCAGTGGGGTCAACCAGACCAGGACCTGAACCCCAGCTTCCCCCAGACCAACCCAGGCTCCGGCCCACCCAGGTCCCCCCTCCCCTCCCTGGTGTCAGTGTTGTGCATGAACTGGTTCAAAAGAACTAGTTCATTGAACAAGTTCATTTTTCTATGAACTTTGAACTGAACTTAACATATTTTTAACTAAAGAACTTGAACTAGTTCAGATTTTGTGACATTCTGAATTGATGCTTAGGTCCAGATGACGTGTTTATTAAATGGAGTTACTGCCTTAGTTGTGATGAATGAAACAGGTGTACAAATAATATCCACAACAATCTGAGATTGTTGTGATGGGCAGCAGGTAATGGAGAGGATTCCTTTTAATAGATAAGCGCAGAATACTAGTTTTTTCTTCCGTCGGTTTCTCAAAAAACTGTCAATGAACTGAACATGAACCAGTTCAAAACTGAACTGGTGAACTACGAACGTGAATTCTTTCATTTTCTTTTGCACGCACTGAACTTTGAACTAGTTCACGTGAAGTGTGAACTTCACACAACACTGCCCGGTACTAGACCTTCATACTCATTTCATTCATACCGATGGTCTAGAACTGCTATAGAGACAAACGATTTCTCACTTGAAGGCGGGTGCTGTTGAAGTTTAAAACCTATTGGCTCTGCCCAGTGCCACTCCGGATCTGCCTTAAGCAATCGCTAACGTTTGGTCGTGACGTATTTCATGCTTAGCTTAACTCCTTCACCACTAACGGAGCCAGCTGGAAAATTCTACTTTTCCCGAATCCCGTGGGAGGAAGCGCCACAACATCTTGACCACCAACAAAAAGAAAATCTGGCTTTAATTTATCTCTATTCGGCAGAGTTTCCACAACAGACCGAACAGCTTTCTCCATGGTCTCCCTGCTGCTTCCTGGTATTCGTTTGACTACAACTGAAACTTGACGCACGACCTGTACGTCACTGTTCTCAGGCCGCGCCTCCTGCTCGCTGATTGGAGGGGACAAACTTGAGGGAAAAGAAATCGTTCGAACATACACCACTTCCAGACCGAAGTACTGAAGTGAAATGAAGTACGGAGGCGGGGCGGAACCAGGCTCACGATATGTGGGTCTGAAGGATGTATGTCAAACAGGGTTAGGGTTTCGATACAACACATGGGGCTATGGGGTCAAGGTCTGGTCGGTGACGACGTCCTCAGAAGGTAACTATTACTATACTATAACTATACTACTATTACTCTGCCACCTGCGATCAGGGAAGCTGACACTGAAGCTCACTCTGAAGCTGACTCTCTGAAGCTGACTCCGTGAAGCTGACTCTGTGAAGCTGACTCTGTGGAGCCATTCATAGCAAAGCTTAAAAACGCAGCTCCACAGCCCTGCGTTTGGAACACAGGGGTGCGAACATGAAACACGAAACCAGGCTCACGGCGCTCACCTGAACGAGCCGTACTCGGGCGGCGGCTGGTACCGGACGTGGGGCACCTCGCGGGAGTGCTCGCGGACCCTCTGCTCCTGGTAGTAGTGTCCCCCGCCCCCCCCTTGCGGCGGCATCGGCGGCGGCGGCTGCTGCAGCGGCTCCTGCTGCTTGCTGGGCGGGGACCCCATCATGCCCCCCTTGAAGGGGTACTCGGGCGGGGGCCCCCGGTGCTGGGGCTTGTAGTAGTCCCCGGGGGGCCCCGGCGGCGGCGGCGGCGGCAGCTGCGGCGAGAGCGGGGCGCTGGTGACGGGCGCGTGCGCCTTGACGCCGCTGGTGGCCAGCGACAGCTGCATGAGCCGCTCGCTGAGGGAGCGCACGTGGCCCTGCTTCAGCTCCTTCAGCCCGTCGTCCTGGTGCACCTTGCCCGCGCCGCTCACCCGCTGCACCGTCGGCCGGCCCTCCGTGCGCAGCTTGGCGCCCGTCATGCCCGTCACGTAGAAGGCGGCGCCCACCGAGGCCGGGTGGGGGGGCGGCGGCTGCTGCTGCTGCTGCTGGGGCGGCGGGGGGGGCCCGTGGCCGCGGAAGTACTGCGACTGCACCTTGGCCTCCTCGTAGGTGGGCAGGTCCTCGGGCCCCTGGCAGTGGCCGCTGCCGCCGCTGCTGCTGTTGTTGTTGTTGTTGGGGCCCCCCAGGCTCCCCCCCCCGCCGCCGCCGCCGCCGCCGCCGCGGGGGGAGGACAGCTTCTCCATGCCGCTGTCCGTCTGCAGCTCCTGGCCCTGGGGCTCCTGGCGGGCGATGTGGGGCGTCACCGAGTGGTCGTCCACGGGGCCCCCCTGGGCCGGGTACCCGGGCCCGGGGCCCGCGCCGCCGCCGCCGCCGCCGCCCTGCTGCTGCTGGAGCAGGTAGTTACGGCTCATCTGCTCCTGCAGGAGGCGCTGCAGGACGGTGCTGCCTCCTCCTCCTCCTCCTCCTCCTCCTCCTCCGCCGCCTCCTGCACTGCTATTGGACGCTTCCTCGGCGGCAGCCCTCATCTCGGCCTCGCGCTGGCCACGCCCCTCATGGAAGGATAGGCTCCGCCCACGGTCTATACTCCCTGGGAAAGGCAGGGGAAGGTGATATGCGGAGAAGGGAAGAGAGACGGATGAGGAGGAGGAGGAGGAGGAGGAGGAGGAGGAGGACGGGTTTAGAAGGGGGAGCGTGTGAGGAAGGTGGAGATGAGAACACGGGCGACACATGACAGAAACACAGGAGGGAGGGAGCGCAGTATAAAGGTGAAGAGATGCAGAGAGACAAAAGGGACGGACAGGGAGAGAGAGAGACAGTCACAGAGACAGAGAGAGAGAGAGAGAGAGAGAGAGAGAGACGCAGAGAGAGACAGAGAGAGAGACAGAGAGAGAGAGAGACACAGTCACGGAGACAGAGAGACAGAGAGAGAGAGTCAGAGATAAACAAAACACTGTACATCCCAAACGCACACAGACACCCACTCTGCTGCAGAGGAACCACCGATTGGATGAGACCAAAACGATATGAAAAAGATGGCGGTTAAAAAAAAAAGAATAAATAAAAAAAACAGGACGAAGAGAGGGCCGGCCCGCCTCAACACGACGCCCTCCCTCGGGCGTCGGAGTCACTCAACCACCCGGCACCAAAAGAACAAAAAAAAAAAAGCCCCCAACCAGTTTATCCACATCCAAATTAGGAACGGGATTGATCGTGACACTTGTTGTATGTGGCAGGGAGTCTAGTGGAACACACCGTGTTCCCAACGGTGAGAACGCACCGTCCCGAGTCTACAGGACAAGCTCCACAGACGGTCTGGCCCCATCCAGCTTTGGGTTTTCCAAGTTTACTTGCTGTTGCGACACTTCACGATTCAAACCTCTTTAAAAGGAGTGTGTGTGTGTGTGTGTGTGTGCGACCGACCGCTCCCTGTTACATGGAATTATGACGCTTTGTGTCTGAGACGCGGACGAGTGCATTTTTTAATCTGTGTGTCAGAGTAACAGTCAGCGCAGATGGTGGGCCAGCCCCCAAACCAAGAGATGACAAGAGACGTCTTAGAGTTCCACTACAGTCGTGAACATGTGACCAGCTAAGGAGCCAATGAGTTCAACTTTGACATAGATAAATCGGTGCGTGGCGTTCTAATGCCGCCGTGACTGATGATGACGATGATGATGTTGAAATACGACGTGCATCAAGTCATCATCTCTTGGCTCGGTTGCAGTTCAACATTTCCCCCCCAACACAGAGAGACTGGTCGGCACGGGGCCACACGACAGAGCGAGGTAGAGAGGAGTGAGGTTTCGGTGAAACATTCAAAGCCGTCAAAAGGGAAAGCCACCGGACCGGGGGTGTCTGTGAGCTACGGGGCAGCAGGGGGCAGCGACAGCAATTAATTCCACATGATTTATGGAATTGAATTAACATCATCATTAACTCACACTTAGGATAAATCGTCTTCATAAGTTTAATGAATTAGGATTTTGCCTCAGAAAATATGTGCTTGCATGTTGGCTCTCGATTCATGGCCGTAAATTTTGACTCGGGATTATTCCTGACGTATCACTATTTCAATCTTAATGCACAACATATTGCCTTTGGTCAATTCCAAACTATAGTCAGCTGTTGGACAGTTGGGGGGGCCCTTTTGTGGCTTTCCTTTGACAAGGTTGAAGGTTTCACCCTGGAGATGATCCCTGTCTACAGAGGAGGAGGAGGAGGAGGAGGAGGAGGAGGAGGAGGAGGAGGAGGAGGAGGAGGAGGTAGGCATTACATCTAGAGCTCTCTGTCATTCTTCTCATTCTCAACGAGGAAGAGGCTTTTTTCCGAAACATCTGTTGACAAATCGCGTGACACATGGGGGAAGAAAACCAGGACACAGGGGTTAGGATGGACAGGGCAATACATCAACTTCTCCACACACAGGATGAGAATGAGAGAGACAGAGAGAGAGAGAGACAGAGAGCGAGAGAGAGGGAGAGAATACAGTCATCAAATTCATAGCAGTAATATAATAATCCATAATAAAACATCCAGAGCCATTATTAAACATGTTCTGGTCGCATTATATTCCGAAATATTCATATAACAAATATTTTTTCCATCAAATCCTACTGAAATGAGGTTTGACCTCGTCAAACTTATGTTTTCTAACATTTCAGCTCGTGCTGAACTTTTAACAAGAGCTGCGGGTTGAAAAGCAAACAAATCCTCCACACTCAAAGCACAGACTCCGGCCACACATAACATACTTCCACTGCCATATCCTGCAGTTCCTCCACAAAATCTTCTCTCTCTGACTCGCCCTCTGAAAAGCCCGCCAGCGACAAGAGAAAGAGAGAGAGAGAGAGACAGAGAGAGGGAGAGAGGATGAGGATGGGAGGGAGAGGGGATGAGAATGGGAGGGAGGAGGGGGGGGGAGAGAGGGGGGTGACATGACGGACGGTGTTGTTTAGATGAGCAGACAGTGACTTATTATTTGTTTAAAAGAGCACCGTGCATTCCTGCACACGCCTTTCAAAAAGGTTTACATGTATTTAGATATATTTCCCGATGCGCGCGCGCACGCACACACACACACACACACAACACACACACACACACACACACACACACACACACCCCCCCACCCTACCTTCCCAGCGAGGGTCCACCTACCTGTGAAGTCTTTCTCTCCGGCGCGGGGGGGGCCGCCGCTCAGTGGGGGAGGGGGGTGCTCATGGCCGGGGGGCCCGGGCTGTGGATGGGACGGGGGGGGGGCGGCGGCGGTGGGGGGTGGGGGGCGAGGAGAGGGCCTGGGGCCCGGCGTCTGTTGAGCCCTGGGTCTGGTCCTCCTGCAGACTCAGCAGGTCCTCCAGACGCTCCAGAAGGTAGAGGCGCTGGTCCACGTCGCTCACTCCAAACCACTCTGGAGTACAGCAGAGGAGTACAGCGGGGGGGGGGGGGGGGGGGGGGGGGGGACGACACAGTAAGGTCATAGGTCATCGCCGTTAGAGGGTAGAACAGAGTAGAGAGTAACGCGTGTGCAATGGTCATGGCACAAAAACACGGTTTTACGCAATTATTAATTATTATTATTATTATTAAAAACGGATGGTAAAACACTCTGGTAGATTTTGATCGCCGACATCGTGAACGACATCAAACACAGACGGAGAAAGAGAAGGGTCAGTGAAGGCAGGAGCAGACACTCTGTCAGGGTAAGTGGCGGCTGGTTAACGGTCGTTTCTCTCACGCGTTTGTTTGCGTACATTCCGATAGACATCTCTCAGCTCTCTTCACACACAATGGGTTGGCATTAGTCACACACACACACACACACACACACACACACACACACACACACACACACACACACACACACACACACACACACACACACACACACACACACACACACACACACACACACACACACACACACGGCTTGTTTGAAAGATGGCAGTATTGGTGCAGTAGAGGTCTGCATTCTTTCAACATTGTTTGAAATAACGCTTTCACCATTTGTAAAAGCACTTTTAAAAATAATATGACTTCCTGCCAAGCTTCTCCCGGAGCCTGGCTGCGTGGGAAAAGGGAAACACTGAGCTCCTCTTATCCATCCGCTGTCCCAGAAACGGACGCACACTTTTTTATCGGGAATGGGACGTCATTCCCAACTTTATTAAACGTTTATAGAACACCCTCCAGGAGCAGTTGACGTTGGATCGGTTTCACTTTAACCGGCTTTCCCTTCATCAAACCAAGATTGACAATGACAATACGTTCTAAATAATTCACTTGAATAAAACCAACAGAGGGATCAGTCCTAATCCGTCCAGGCTCAGAGCTCGCCAGCGTCGTATAAATAACACCGACTATCTCCCCGACACATCCGTGTGAAAATTATTCGGCTAATCATTATGTTTTCCGAATGCGCTTCTTGAGATCAAAAGCAGAGGAAGTACTTTCGACGACCTTCCCTCTTGAAAGTCATTGAGTAACCCATCGTTCAGCGTGACACGGGCGCACGCAAACGAAACTTATCTATCCCAACCGTCTCACATACCTCGACACAAGCCACAGACTCTTTCAACGTCCACATGGGAGCGCCGGGGAAACCAAACGCCGGTGGGAATGTGATCCATAAGGCCGGTCAAACCAGATATCAAACCAGGATCCCACAGTCAAATTCATCAGGAATGTGATCGTTCCTGTCTAATGGGCGACTGTTTAAGTGTTTACATTGTTGGCCACACCAACGTCGTTTACTTCTTCGTAATCTTTATCAAACGGTAATGTGAGGAGGGACAGACAGACGGATATGCGGGCAGGCAGGCAGACAGACGGGCACGTACACAGTCACGGGCATGCAGGCAGCGAGACACGAGACAAGCAGTAAGAGAGAGACACACAGACACACAGACAGACAGACAGACAGACAGACAGGCTGGCCCTTCCAGTCAATAAACATACAAACATCTGACCCCAAAACACAGCAGGCAAGTCCCTGCCTCAAAAACATTTCGTCATTCAAACGTCTTCCCCTTGAATACGGAAACCAGTTTGTCGAGCACTTTTCCAAGCTCCTACCTGTGTTCCTTTGCAGGGAATTCTGTCCACAATCCTTAAAAAAAAAACCCAGAGCACTGAGGACCAAACCCTGAGAAGAACCCCCGTCCAAATCCTCCTTCCTCCTGCACCTACGAGCAGGACACAACTACAGTCTCAGTGAACCGTCTGCCCAACACCTCCCTCCCTCCCTCCCCCTCCCTCCCTGCCAGACAGGTGGGAAAGGGAGGGGCAGAGGGGCGGGGCACAGAGAGACAGGTGGATCTGGCGCCCATCCAGAACTGGGCCCCGCCCACATACCTGCTCATTGTTGTCCCAGTGCCCCGACTTCACTCTTTGCTTCCTCAAACGGCAACATTTCACGCGTAGACAGACACGCACGCACGCACACACACGATAAAGAGTACTTTCATACCACTAGTATGAAGAGGTGAATCGACCGGGCACCGTGGGGGGAGACAGCCCAGAGTGCTGGAGTAGTGCTGCTCTACAGGAGATCTCACGTCGTCGTCGGCGCCCGTGGATCCAGAACAGGACCAGACTAGGTCGCCTCCCACGGGCTCCCGGGGGCCGGTAGCCGAAGACATGTGAGTCAACCTGACAGTGAAAACACACACACACCCAGACACACACACACACACACACCCAGACACACACACACACACAACCGAGACCCAGCCTAGTCAGACACACTCGGCAACCAGGCGTGCGCTGATTCACCCGTGACAGCAGAGCCCTCCGCCCCAAACAGCCCCACACACAGAGGAACCATGTGGTCAGACCCTCCCACTACAGGCCTACAGACCAGCGACACGCAGAGACCAGGGACACACACAGAGACCAGCAGAGACCAGTGACACAGACCAGCAGAGACCAGGGACACACACAGAGACCAGCAGAGACCAGGGACACACACAGAGACCAGCAGAGACCAGCCACACACAGGCAGAGACCAGGGACACACACAGAGACCAGCAGAGACCAGCGACACAGACCAGCAGAGACCAGGGACACACGCAGAGACCAGCAGAGACCAGCCACACACGCAGAGACCAGTGACACACGCAGAGACCAGGGACACACATAGAGACCAGCGACACACACAGAGACCAGGGACACACATAGAGACCAGCGACACACACAGAGACCAGGGACACGCACGGAGACCAGCAGAGACCAGCGACACACGCAGAGACCAGCGACAGAGACCAGTGACACAGAGACCAGCGACAGAGACCATCAGAGACCAGCGACACAGAGACCATCAGAGACCAGCGACACAGAGACCAGCAGAGACCAGCGACACAGAGACCAGCAGAGACCAGCGACACAGAAACACAGAGACCAGCAGAGACCAGCGACACAGACACCAGCAGAGACCAGCGACACGCTCACAGAGACCAGCGACCGCAGAGACCAGCAGAGACCAGCGACACTCGCAGAGACACACACAGAGACCAGCAGAGACCAGCGACAGGCTCACAGAGACCAGCGACCGCAGAGCAGCACAAGCTGAGGGGAATTCAGCTTTACGCAAACGTTCAGCGGCGCGAGTTTTTCCCGACGACCAAATACAAAAATGTGGAATGTTCCCGGGGTTCCCCGTCCCCACGTCCCTCAACACGCGGGAGACGTCACACACACACACACACACACACACACACACACACACACACACACACACACACACACACACACACACACACACACACACACACACACACACACACACACACACACACACACACACACACACACACACTGTAAATAAACCGAGGAGCTGAATATTTATGAAACCCGTCCAATGTTTGGACAGAGTTCGCGTTGCAGCGGTGACACACGCGGTCACAGTAGCCTACATCCCCCCCCCCGCTGTGTGTCCAACACGCTGGTCCGACGGGGACGGTAACCGGCGCGGCCACAGGCAGCTGCAAACTCCCTGGTGGTCCCGAGCGTGGGCGGCGGCGGGGAGACTCATCATCGCGGAAGCATCTTTTTCGGATATCCGCGTGGAGGAGGAGGTGAGGGCCGTCTTTCTCCACGCGGATATCCGAAGAGAAGCTTCTGCGATGAGTCTCACCGCGTGGAGAAAAGACGCCCTCACCTCCCTCCCCCGCCCCCGCCCCCCCCGCCTCCTACGTTCGCTACCGTCGGGGTCTTTGCGTTTTTTTGGTCCAGCAGAGACCAGCGACACATACCAGCAGAGACCAGGGACACACACAGAGACCAGCAGAGACCAGCAACACAAGCAGAGACCAGGGACACACGCAGAGACCAGGGACACACACAGAGACCAGCAGAGACCAGCCACACACAGGCAGAGACCAGGGACACGCACAGAGACCAGCAGAGACCAGCGACACAGACCAGCAGAGACCAGGGACACACGCAGAGACCAGCAGAGACCAGGGACACGCGGATATCCGAAGAGAAGCTTCTGCGATGAGTCTCACCGCGTGGAGAAAAGACGCCCTCACCTCCCTCCCCCGCCCCCGCCTCCTACGTTCGCTACCGTCGGGGTCTTTGCGTTCTGTCACCCGTCAAGTCAGCCCCAGGCGTCCCCGGTGTGGAAGGTGAGGGACTGACGGCGACGGCCCCCCGCACGGCAGAAACGGTTTCACTTCATCACTGTTTCGCACGCCGGCGAGCGTCACTCACTCACTCACAACACGCGGTGCTCAACGCTACTGCGCCGATCCGACGCGTCCCCCTTAACCCTGGCTCTGATCCCGGACCCCCCCCCCGAGGAGGAACCGGCCCACCTCGACCGCCAAGGCCGGCGGAAACCCCGGGAATAAAAGGGGGGGGGGGGTGGGGGGGCGGTGGGTTGGGGGGGGGGGTTGGGGGGCTCAGAGGGAGGACAGAGCAGCCAAACCAGAGTCAGATGTGTGTTTGTGTAAGTGAGTCCCGGTATCGAGGAGGGATCCAGGGTATTGTGCGTGGCGGATATAGTGTTACAAGGAGTGGCGGCGGCGCCGAGCGTCGCTCTGGGAGGCCAGGGAGGGCCCCCTTGGACGCCGCTCTGGAGTTTGGGTGTAAATACGACCGGTCCCTAGCAACCATCGCCGTGGCCGCCGCCTCCTCCTCCTCCACCGCCTCCAACGCCGTGAGAGAATGAGAATCAGCAGCAGAAGGAGGTCCGTCGCCAAGTGGGTTTTCACATACAAGGAATTTGTTTTGGTTTCTAAGGTGCTAACAAAATAGACAGCGTGATAACGAGACAGACAAAACCACAAGTAACAGCAAAGTTAAAGAGATGTGAATGCATGAGGGGATGAATTCTGACTCGGGGGGGAGGGGGGGGGGGGGGGAAGGGAGGCGACGTCCTCTGGGACGTACGCCGACGCAGATTCCACCGGGTTTGTTAGTGGGTTAGGTTACGCGGCTGGTATACTGGTCTGTTTGTATACTGGTCTGTTTGTGTACTGGTTAGAGACAGCCACCGCGAGCGTTATGACACTCCGGACGTTCGCTGACACTGACGGACGTCCTTCGTCCGACCCGTGTACACGTCGGTGCAAAGGACTCAAAGGACTCAAAGGCACTGCGGCTCAGTGCACACCCCATCACCTCGGGACCCGTCCCGCTCTGGAGACACGCACACATGGAGATCAAATCCCACTCGATCATTTCAAACCACATAGTGGGATGTAAAAACAAAAAGGGCCAAAAAATGTTTTCACCTCGTCGTTCATTTTGCATCATGGCCCCCCCCCCCTCGAGTTATTCCCTCCTTGGCTCCTCACTCGGGGGCCGACCGCCGTTGCCCACGTGAACACAACACGATGACCTCTGACCTACTGAACCCCGTCCATGTTGCCGGGGGCGACGGAGGGCTCCGACCGTTTAGCCGCTCCTGGCGTACGAGGACCCCCGGCCTGCCTCCCTCGTCCCCATGGAAACCATTTAGTCCAGACATAACAGTCTTGGCCGGCCAAGGAGTTCCTTTAATTAGCCTTCAAACTCGCCATCCCCCACACACACACACACACACACACACACACTAACTACAGTGTTCCGGACTCACCGTGGGATCACCGTGACGACCCTGTCACACCTTGGACACGCCAGAGATGTGTAGCCATGGGTGCAGACCACTACTACCACTTAAGGCATTCATAAAGTGACAACATGGAACTGAGCGTTCGCTGCTCGTACCGTCAGTATACTACTAATGTTGGGCTGTGGAACCATTTAAAAAGAGATGAGCCAAGAAAAGCACATTGTGGCGGTGAAGCACGGAAGACACCTGCAACTACCAAGCCCTGACTACTACTACTTCAATTCTCTTTTATCAGCTTGGCATACTTTTTATCTGATACATTGCAACCTTTAGTCTTATGTTATACTTTTAAAACTTCTAAGATCAGCTCTTTATTTATTTATAAATTATTTATATACCACTGTATATTTGTAAATAACTATGCCTTGTGTTTCTTATCAGTCAGTAACTAACACAATTGTCTTGTCGTATGTTGCAACTAAGCTTGTCCTGTGTAAATGTTGCTGCTTTGCGTGTCTGTCTTCAATTGCCCCTTGGGGACAAATAAAGTTTTTTGATTTGAATTGAATTGAATTGAATTGACTATCAGGTCAGCGTAACCGAATAAAGAGGGCGGTCACAGCACCTCAGCTCACACAGAGAGCGAGGGGTGACGTGTCATCAGTATTTGACCTGTTAACATTAACATTAACATTTACATTTAGGGCATTTAGCAGACGCTTCTATCCAAAGCGACTCACAGCGGTTAATACACACCGACGGCGGCAGTGAGCAGTTAAGGGTCTTAAGTGTCTTGTGGCTCAGGGACACAGCAACACTAGGAGGAGGAGCCAGGGGATCGAACTAGCAACCTTCGGGTTCCGGTTAAGTCAACCTGCTCTACTCTCTCCTGAGCTAAGCCGAGCCGGGACTAATGTTGATTAAGGGCTATACAAATGAAATAAAACTGAATTGCATAACGAGAGCGGCCTTCTGACGAAGCGCTTTCTTCCCGGTCTGTTACTTATGGTCAGTGAAAACCCGTCGTCACGGCGTCGAGCTACGACTCATTAGCCACACGTCTGTGACGTCCCGTCTGAGGAGGGGATTAAAAAAAGAGAGAGAGCAAAGCAGGAAGTAGAACAGGCCGGAGTAAAGGCTGTCAGAGCAGAGAGACAAATTATAAACACCAGCACACACACACACACACACGTACGTGCACACACACTGGTGTACGCACACACACACACACACACACACACACACACACACACACACACACACACACACACACACACACACACACACACACACACACACACACACACACACACACACACACACACAGACACTGATGTGCGCGTGCACACACACACAGACACTGATGTACACACACACACACACACAGACACTGATGTGCACACACACACACAGACACTGATGTGCACACACACACACAGACACTGATGTGTGTACACAGACACACAGACACACACACACACACACACACACACACACACAGGGAAGAAAACTGTAGTGAAGGTCAGGGGAAAGAGAGCAGGGGACATGGAATGTGAAGCGGAGATAGAGAAGAGAGAGAGAGAGAGAGAGAGAGAGAGAGAGAGAGAGAGAGAGAGAGAGAGAGAGAGAGAGAGAGAGAGAGAGAGAGAGAGAGAGAGAGAGAGAGAATGAAAAGTGGGAATCTGCGGAGAGGCGTGCAAAAAAAAAAAAAAACAGCCGCCGTGGTGGAAGGTAGAGAGAGAACACAAAGCGGGGAACGGGGACCGGAGGAACACGGGACAGGGAAGGGAAGGGAAAACCGAGGAACGCTCGTCGGACACCGGCAGGAAATGCAACATTCCATTCTGGAATAGAACCCCCCCCCCTCCCTCCCTCCCTCCCTCTCTGCCCACCCCCGCCCCCCCTCTCTCTCTCTTTCTGCTGAAGTCCCGCCCCCTCTCCTTACTGGAGAATTAACTTTCGGAAGGGAAGTATATATCTATATATATATATACACACACACACACACACACACACACGTTTCTGTGTGTGTGTTTCTGTGTGTGTGTGTGTGTGTGTGTGTGTGTGTGTGTGTGTGTGTGTGTGTGTGTGTGTGTGTGTGTGTGTGTGTGTGTGTGTGTGTACATCAGTGTGTGTGTGTGTGTGTGTGTGTGTGTGTGTGCGGTTTCCCCTCCCCGTATCTCCCTTCCCGAGAGTTCCCATGCCTCGGGCTGATAGCTAGCGGGCAAGCTACGGGTTACACTTAACAGTCGGGCCCCGGGGTTTGCAAGGGATGAGCGGCGGTAACCCGTAGCTTGTTGCTAGCTCACAGTCGGCCCGGGTTGCGACGGTGAGCTCTGGAAGGGCTTCGTAAACACAGACGAAAGTTATCAGCGAACTGGACGAGCTTGTTTTGACAAACGCATCGCCGAGAAGAATTCCGAAAGACCTAACATTCAAAGGATAATGTTGAGAAGACTGAAGGTGGACTGGAGGGCAGCGTGTTGTTAGGTTGCACATGGTGATGGACACACACACTGACAGATCTCGCTCTAGATATATTAGGAGCCAACCCCTCAAACCCCGTCTGTAGGGCTCGGTCATCAGAATGCATCATGGGATTTTGAGATTTCAAGAGGAGAGTTGAGGTACTGGTAAAATCCTAAATAAACGGTAATATACCGTACGGTATATTAGTTGTATACGTGTGTGTGTACAGCTAAATAGTTGTTCTTCTCCAGTTTAGTTTAGAACACAACATTGTCCCCACTTTAAGATGTATAAGTTCTTGATTAATAACTAAAACTCCATTAACATTCCTATACTTCTTTACTGAGATGCAGGTGGTCATTGCGATGTGTAAGCCGAATGTTAACCCCAATGTTAACTAGGGGTGTAACGATACACTCAAACAAAAACACTAACATTTTTATTGATTATCACACACTCTGAGTGCTTTGTCTTGTCCTGATTTTTTGTGTTGAGGACCACAATGGAAATAAGTCCTGGACTTTGTGTTTTTATCCTCAGTTGTATTTGATGTCTTTTCATTTGTGTAAGGCATTTGTTTGATACAATTTAATAAATCAAAATCAAATCAAATCCCAAAAAATAGTTTAACAAAAAAAACTAAAAACTGCTGTACCGAAAAAAAAACCGAACCGTGACTTAAAAACCGAGGTACGTACCGAACCGTGACTTTAGTGTATCGTTACACCCCTAGTGTTAACCCCAACACTCAACCCATGGGTCTTAGGGTTTGGGTGATACCCGTGGGTTATAGGAACCCCTCACCTCAGAACGGAAAGCCCCCAAAACCTGTTAAATAGGAACAAGAACCCTAGAACTGAAAACCTAAACCCATCCCATAGGAACCCCCCCCCTCACTCAAAAACTAAAAAACCAAACCCAAAGGACACCCTGATATAAAACTGAACTAAAACTGAAAACCAAACCCTAAAACATCCCCCTTAAAACTCAAACCCTAACCCTTGAACCCAGCCCAGAGCAACCCCTTAACCCTAGAACCACACACCATCCCTAGAACAGACCCATCTGCGACCCTAACCCTAAATCTCTCCGCCGAGGAAAAGGTAGTGGAGCCAAAACCCGCAGAAGACATCTGCTCTCTCTCTCTCTCTCTCCGTCTCTCTCTTTTCATCCCTCTTCCATTCCCTCCAGTCTCTTGTCCAACTCTTTTACTTTTCTTGCAGTTGGGCCTTCTCGGGGGCTGTCCAACACACACACACACACACACACACACACACACACACACACACACACACACACACACACACACACACACACACACACACACACACACACACACACACACACACACACACACACACACACACACACACACAGAGAGAGAGAGAGTCTGCTGCGGTGATTCATTGTGGAGCGAGATCATGTTCCGCTGAAACACGTGACTGATTACGGGGAGAAAGAGCGCGGTGCGAGGGGAACAAATCCACTTTAGTCCTTCCTTTTCACTCGAGTCGTGTGGTTCGTGGGGAACATGTTTGATCTGAACTGCGTTCTGCGTGGACCGGAGCTCGGAGCGCTCATCATTTAAACCCTTAAGGAGGGAGGACTGGGATACAGGGAGGGAGCGGGGGGGGCGGGGGGGGGGCGGGGACTCACCTGCTCAGGTACCAGGCAGCCAATCAGCACCCGGAAGGGGTCTGCACGCCTCTAGCGGCCGGCCTATAGCCTTATCGCGTGACGCCCTAGGTTCTACTCTAGGTTCCGTCGCCGCCGCCGCCGCCCCTCCCACCACCACCACCACCACCACCGTCTTACGGGTCGGTTCAGAGTGTGTTGGGCGTCTGCCAGTGGAGCTGGATGCTGCTCGCCCTCCCAAGGAGCGTCTCTCTGGAGCCCCGGCTCTGGACGTTGTTTGTTGTGTTTGTTTTTAAAATGAAATTAATAAAGGTTTGGTCGGTGTCTCTTCTTCTCTGTCTCCCGCTCGCCTGCCCCCCCCCCCCCACCCCCGAGAGAGAGAGAGAGAGAGAGAGAGAGAGAGAGAGAGAGAGAGAGAGAGAGAGAGAGAGAGAGAGAGAGAGAGAGAGAGAGAGAGAGAGAGAGAACACGAACCCTGACTGTTGGGGCCCATAGAGCCAGGCCAGAGGCAGGAACAGACTCTGTGAGTCCACCACCACAGACCCCCCCACCCCCACCCTCCTCCCTCCCTCCCTCCCCTGCCCCCCTCCCCTCCCTCCCAAACTTTCGCAAGCAGCTTTTTAAATAATAACCTCTGTGTTCTGGCACCTGATTTACTGTGCATATCTCCGTGTTCCCAGGAGGCCGGCGCATAAAGAGATATACGTCTCCCCCCCCGCACCCCCCCCACAGCAGCGGCCCACATGACACGAGCCCCGTTACTACCCCGGCCCGGAGAGACGGACGAGCGTTTGCGTCGTTAAGTTCTCCCTGAGTAAGCAGATTGCCGCGGCGGCGGCGGCGGCGCTGTGGAAAGAGGTCCAGCGCGCTGTAGCTCATCGCCGCCGGGTCTCGACAACAAATAAAAAAGAGAGAGGGTTCCCGTGGAAACCGCCCTGGGGTTCTCTCGCCAAGAGAGAGAGCGCGCGCGCGAGACGCTGGCGTAGATCTGAGCGACTCTGACAGGTGATCAATGCGGAGAGCGTCGTCCTCGGGATAAAATCTGAAACAGACGCTGTGCGACGCTGCCATGGAGACCGGTCAACAGATCCATCCCAAACATCAGCGAGCAGGTTGTCATTGCAAAACATCTGGCTTCCCTCCTGCTCCCTCTATGATGTGGGTTGTCATTAGTCCACAACACACACACACAGACACACACACACACACACACACACACACACACTTAATACAAAGCATGTGCCAGGAAGCTGTGATGATGGTCGACACATTGCTGACAGCGTCGCACACGCACACACACACACACACACTTATAGAATTGATTAAGAAGGAAGACTATTAAATTCAAGACCCAATCCTTTCAACAAGTGGATTGGAGTACGACTTTAAAACTTACTGTCAGTCATACAACTGGAAGGACATCCATCGAACCATCTATTGAGGCCTGCCCATGAACAACATTTTCCTAAAGGTCTCTCCAGGCTTTACACCAGAATTGAGGATGGCTCATTGCAACACATGACTCAGCCGAGTCTGCTCATCAATAACCAGTGATTGGGAAGAGGGTTATTCGTGTGAAGTATGTTGATGTCTCCTTAGTTCTAGGGACGTCTGGATCGAGGTAGGTCAAATGATCACATGACCCCACGATAGAGCCAGCATCAGATGTGTGTACTACAGTGACAGAGACAAGTTGCCAGTCACACGTGAAACTAAACATTACCCCCAGTAAACCAGGATGAGACCGGGATGAGACCCGATGACTCGTGACAAAACTGACCACCATTCGTGTACGTGTTACAAAACGTGCAAGCTGATAATCAACAGGAACTTCACACAACCCGATATAAAACCATGAATGTCACTGTTTGTAACTGCATACACACGTGTGTGAAATTATTCAGCCTGCATGTTTTTATGTACATATTATTTTTTTAGTAATAAACAAAAATGTACTAAATGTTGCAAATTATTGTATACGCGTGTGTACAGCTAAATAGTTTTTGTTTTTTTTCCAATGCAGTTGACATCGGTCAAGGAGCTTTGCCAAACATGTCTGAAAGTTTTGAAAATTAAACTCACCAAACATTGACCTCCTTAAATGCAAAACAAAAAAACCTCCAAAGATATCCACACATCGTACATTTTATAATTGCCCGGATTTTCCGTTACATCACGAAAACACATGACAACGATTGACAAGCCAGGGCAGCCAATAAAAACGATGCTGGTGGACTTCAGCCGAGAGTCAACAACAAAAGACCGAGGAGGATATTGAGCGACCAAGAGACAAGACAAGGGCTGACCTCAAGTCGGACGGCGTGTCAGGGGATTTATTCTATGATGATAGAGAGGTCAAAGGTTATATTCTCACCAACAGGCCCTTAAAATCGCTGAGGAAATAGTGGAGGTCAGGACATGCGGACTGCATTACCGCAGCGAGCACAAGGGGAAGGGAATGGTCCGAGTTCAACCAGCGTGTCAGAAGGACCAACAGCATAAATGACAACAGAATGCCAGAGGGACTGAGGGCCCGAATCAAAGTGTGTGAGAGAGAGAGGGGGGATGGAGGGAGAGAGAAGAGGGGGGGGGGAGAGAGAGAGAAGCAATCAGAGGAATTCCTGGGTTCTGAGTCATTGGCAGTGGGCCTTGTATCATAGAGACTGAAGCGCGCGCGCGCGCACACGCACACACACACACACACACACACACACACACACACACACACACACACACCTCTTGCTGTGTGTGTGTCTGTGTGGCTACTCCTGTAGACATCACTAATTAATAAACTTCACTGGATCCCATACTACATCCTTGTCCCAGTTTATTTGACTCAGCCAGCAAGCCAGTGATTCACCCGTCTACCGTTTGAACACTACGCACACATACCAGTTTGAGTCGTACAAACAATCAAATCAAGCTCTGCCACACACTGAACCATCACCACTGAGGATCAAAGCCACTGAGAAGAGTTGGCCCTTTAAAAAAGGGAAGTCATTCTTTTTTGGAGTCAAAGACTCTTTGAAGAGGTTATAACGTTTTCCAGGGTTCAGTTCCGATGCCCAGATTTTGAACGCCACAACCCTGGATGAAACACAAAAATGATTAACCAATCCAAAATGATTATCCACTATTGGCCAAATCATTATGGTTCTTGCCCAAAGCTATGCCTGGCTCTTGTTTTGGAAAGTGTTGTGTGTGGATATGTGCACGGCATTGGGGTCACATGACCTGGGATTTCCCTTGCGCAACATTCCATTAGACATCAAATCTCTGGGCTCTGCTCACACAATCATACTCTGGGAATCAAACACTGGAAATTAACCACTTAACGTGACAAATAAGGGACTGAAACTACTCAGGACGAAATATGGAGACGTACATGCCGAACAACAAACACCACCTACATCTAACTCGCAGACACACGCACTTAATAATAAATTAATAATAGTAGGCCTACAGTAATAATGAATTTGCAAAAGTATTACAAATGCGTTATTACAACAAAAAAACGATATTAACTCTGACCACTGAACCCATTCTTGACACTGCAACAAGCGTGCAAATCCAGGTAGCACACTATGCAGTGAACGGTGAGACCTGGACCTGGACACACGGGGAAGGGACAAAGCCAGCTGCCAAAAAGAGCCCTGGAAAACATTCACCCACATCTGCCAACCGAGTAAAACCACTGCCAAGTTGAACAACCTTTTGACGTTTTATAGCGCCATTGACTCGTGTATCTGGCAGTATCACGTTATTACTGGCTTCAATCCGGATGGGTTACAGAAGAAAAGAAAAAAATGGTGAGATGTTCAAATGACCTCGTTTGGGTGAAACAAAGTCTCGGCTCCTATAGACCTACCTTTATACCGACGTCCGGTGGAATGGCTCCCCGTTACTCGCTCGTTTGTCTCATTTCCATGTCCAAGTATTTAATGCGCTTAATGTCCCTTAAAGTTCACTTGCGATGCGCCGATGGCGCGTTTGATCGGACGGACGGATGGCGAGTTGCGTTTGTGGTTCGCCATAAAGTATCCGCACGTCTCTCCTGACTTCATAGTTATTAAAAAGGCGGCAGGGGGAAAAAAGTGGAGGTCTGCTCTCTACTGGGACTGCGCTATGAAAGGAATGCGGCGAAGAACGGCCCCCTTTCCGTGGACCGCAGAGACCCGGCAGAGACCCAGCAGAGACCCAGCACAGGGTGAGAGAGGAAACAGTCGCCCCCTCCCCTTTTATTGAAAACTAGAGTTTTTTGAAACTTCTCGGGCTGAAAATCCCTCCTTCCCCCCTGCAACCAAAGGGAAGTCGGCCACTTCGACGGGCCTTTCTGTTGGCTTTTGGGACCGTCGCTCAGCACGGAACAAAAAAAAAAGAAGAAAAAAAAAAGAGAAAGAAACAAAAAGAGCTTTTGTGCGTCGGGGAGAAACGGTCGGCTCTCCACCGAGGCATTGACTCTGGGGAGACTGAACCGGGCCGCCGCCACGACCAGCCACCCAACAGATGCGCGTCTGTTGGCGATCTGCACATCACAGAACAACGCTCAGCTGATGGAGAAGGACCATATTAGTGGAGGAAATTAACTACTTGGGCTGCGTCGCTCGAATAACGGCACCGGCACCGGAGACTTGATCATGTTAACCAAAACGTGCGATTATATCCGTCTCCAGATGCGCCTGTTGGGGTCACCTGGGCACTATTCCAGCCCATCTGAAGTCTGCCCGATGCTTTACTTCACCAGCATAACAAATGACCAGTCTCAAACAACAACCCACACTATATAGCATACATGAAGGCTTAATTTGCACATTAGTTGATAATTGGATATTTTATTAATTCACAGCAGCCAGGAAGATTCAACACTCAATGCATCATCATTAAGGTCGGCATATATAACTACATTATTCATAAGTATACATTATATGCATATGCACGAATGCAAATGTAGCCTAACATATACAGCACTATTAGGATCTTTATCGTCACATAAACGGCATTTAAAACAATAGGATTAATATCAGTCGTGGAGTAAAGCCTACATCTGAACCACATTACATTCAGTCACGTAAATAACCGCTGATCCAATAGCACAACATCAACAACATCCGAAACTATTCCAGTGGTAGAGTAATAAAAAAAGTCAGAACATACCCAGCATTGATTCAGTGACCTCCAGCAGATCCAAGCCTGTGACCCCTTTCTCTGTGAAGGCAGAACAAGTTCAGTTCACCTCTGCATCGGGACTATTGTCAGTGTGCGTCACACATCCTATTTAGGTGTGCGCGCAATATCAGAAGGTATATTACGGTTAATACAAGTGAAGAAGACCGCATCTTAAAATATACAACATATACAGCCAAATCCCTTTGATACAGCTGCACACAATTTGAGGCCGTGATTCAAAGGGGAAAAAAGTAGCACAATAGCATCATTGTGCGGCACAGAGAGGAACTGCACCCGGACCCAGAAGTCTTGCCCCCTCCCCCATGTTGTGAGGTGCATGCTGCACCACGGGGCACATGAAACTCTCAAGGTAAACCACAACATGTCAAATGCGAATGTGATCTCGGACTGGGGCACCTGAAGGGCCCGCCTGGCTCCACGGCGGACTTACCGAGAAAGCTGTCCGCACAATCAGACAGACCGATGTGGCGAATCCACCCAGCGACCTCCTCTGGACTCCAATGCTCGATGTAGATCATTGTCATGTTGCTATTCGGTTTTCTTCAGATGCCCGGATCAGTTCATAGCCTCCGTGTTAAATGAAACGTCCCAACTGAGCTGCAGTCCCGATAGATCTGGATGTAGGCCACCCTACAGCCAGTAGTTGTGCAGGGGCTGCTAAGTGTAATGAAGTGTTGATTTGCCAACTTAACTTCTGTCATGCAGATTGCGGCAGGTCACATGTCTTAATTAGGTTGAACTTATCACTGAGGATAGCATGATGTACGACGCTTGCAGAAGACGTGGGCGCACACTTGGTAGCCGCGGGGAACAACTTTACGCACAGTGAAGACAAATGCTACTTGGAGCAGATGTAGGCTATCCAACACGTGTTGAAAGAGTCGACATTGTGACGTGATTTAAGAGCCGCTCGGGGAATACGGTGGCCGAATCAAGGAAATAGGCAGACTCACCTTTTTGATTAGTCTAAAATGTCTTAAGAAAGTTTTGTTCTTCCACGCATAGAGAGGTGAGGACGCCGCACAGCAGCACCTCGCCAGGTGAGGGCGGAACACGACAAGAAACCGCAACCTTCTGGTGCATTATGGGCAGTGGAGTTCTTCGGTGGAAGACGACTAGATTTTTTTTCTAAAATGTTTATTTCCCGACCAGGCAACAAACCTGAGTTACACTTTATTTATTACCCTGTCGATATTCCAACACTTTATCTCTAGTCTTTTTGTATACCTTAGCTCCAGTAGGACCTCCAATAGCTGAAGGCTCAACAGAAAAGCAACAAAGTTAAGATTTGTCAACATCATTCACTAGGGGACTAATACATTTATATCAAAACTTTGATTTGAATGAATTGAATGTTCTATACCGGAATTATTGTCAATTTTGTTGGGGGGCAGATTCACAGCAACAGCCTGATATCAAACAGAGCCTTTGTGGTCTGGGGTGGGCTTGAATGGTAATATTATGACTGGGAGACCTTGCGGATTGTTGGAAACTAAACCAATCTGCTATGTATGCCCCCCCTGAGACCAGTCCAGATACCAGGGCTACCGTTTCTAGGATGTAGCTTGAGAATAGGGCCTCATTAAATCCACCAGTGAAGTAACGGAACAATAGAGCCACTTCTCGCCACAAACAAGTCTGGTCCTGTGGAGGCCTCAGCACTAACGTCGTGATCTGTCGAATTTTCGAATTTGTTTAATCCAGTCTCCTCCTTTTTAACCATTTTCTTGATTAGACCTGAAGACTCGCCAATGCCACCTAGGCAGTTAGTCTGTAAGTTTATAAAGGAAACAAGGCGACACCATTACACATGCACCAGCTTAGAAAATAACTTCCAGGAGAGGGAATGAGTTTTACAGAACTTTTCTTTTATTTCCCACAACAACTACATCTTAGCTCAAGGTTGCATACCGTTCGGAGATTCCGCCCCCTTCTGATTGGCCAAAAATAAACATACAACTATCCAATAGGGGGCCAGGGATAGAGCTTGGTTACGGAGCTGTTGTGGTACAAGGAGGTTGACAAGGAGAAAATAATGAGTGTGAAAAACAACAACCAAACCGTTACATAATAATAACCAGGTGTATTAGACGTCAATAATGAGGGTGCAGTTGTTTTCTCCAAGGCAAAGCCAAGCCAGACGATGAGATTCACACAAACAAATACACACACGCAAGGTCGTACACACAGTCACACAATCTTAAGTGCAGGGAACTCAGGGTTCAGATCCCTTCAGTGAGAGTGAACAGCTCCGAATGACCACTCCACACCCGCCTCTAACACTGTGTTGTATGTGGAAAGTGCATGAGTAGGGAACATGAACAAACAAAACAACAAAAAAAAAAAAAGTATGGTGCTTTGGTTGGGTGTCAATGGTATTTCAGCTGCTCATACAGTAGTTTAACATGAGATCTGAACCCAACCGCATCTGTGTGTGGCATGTGTAAGGTGTGTGTGTGTGTGTGTGTGTGTTTGGTGGTTGAAGGCCATCTTGACACACTTAACATCATCTTGAACGGTCCTAAAATCTCCCGGGTCTTAAAACCCCCCCTCTCATCCCCCCCCCCCCCTGCCTGCCGCCCCTAATGAGATCATCTTGGGACTTAAGATGACGTCACGACACACTTCTGTTTCCACCAGTGTTTCAACAAGGGGGGGGACGGGGGGGGGGGACTAAAGACAGAATTCAAGACAAAGTGAGCGGTTAGGTTGAAGACACAGCTAGCTAGCGAGGCTCAGTGAACAAAGAGACGACGAAGACGACGGGAGAATCTTCCTCGTGGGGTGGAGGATGAGGAGGAGGTTGGAGTTACAACCTCTTTCCATGCGGAAGAGAAAACGGCCTCCGTCGCTGCACCCCCTTTTCCCCCCCTGATCGGACCTGGGGCGTTTAGGCACTGCTCAGGGCCTCCACACCTGGAAGGACTTTACCTGGAGGACAGGAAGAGAGAGAGAGAGGGCAAGGTAGGGGGTTAACACGAGCTGGGAGGAGGACGACTACGATGTGGCAGTTCCACAAACGCGCGGTAGAGTGACGCCCTGATTTAACTTTAAATGACGCGCGTTCGCACAGACAAAAAAAAAAAAGGCAGGTTTACGGCCAAATCCAACTTCCGCATTGGGACCTCGATTGCTGCAGTGCTCCCGGGTGCTTCCCAGAACCCCGCCATGTACAATACGCTGCCTGCGATTGGTCCACCGTACCGCATGAATGAGTCTTGCGTCTTAAGTCTCACCGCAAATCACATTGCACCGGTCGAAATTGCCATGTCATTTCAAGCATCAATGTCTTACAAAGGCTCCTGGGTAGAAAGGTAACCGCTCCGAGCCTAACTAAAAGGTGGTCGTCGGCGGCGACGGGTACTCACCCTCCAACAGCTCCAGGCTGGCTCCGCCCCCGGTGCTGACGTGGCTGACCTTGTCCTCCGTGTTCCATTTGGCGCAGCAGGTGGCTGTGTCGCCCCCACCTGGACGAGAGCGAGAAAACAGGGAGAGGAAGAAACCCCCGTCAGCGACTAACAGCGTGGACAGACGGGGCCTGGGCCTACAGTGCGACTGTAGGGACACGCCGTACGTACATACACGGTGCGTAGGCCAACGGTTGGCCTAGCTATCTGGGTTAGAAGATTGCTACTTAAAAAGTGATGGACCACTGGAGCTAAAAAAAACGTTAAATAAACATAAAATGTCACACAGGGACGTATCTGATGCTACTACCCTACAGAGAAGCTTCTATTCTGAAAGTGTAAAATAGTATACATCTCAACTCTCCGCTCTAAACTCAAAAGTCTTGGAACGACTCTGGATTGTAGGGGGTGTGGACCGGATCTCCCCCCCCCCCTCTCCCCTCTCGCTGTTTCATGTGGTTTGTATTTCCTCAAAGTCCGAAAAACGCAGCCGATATGAACCATCAGTGATGCGAGTGGCCTGGCTTGTTGCCTGATAACATAATTTTAAGTACATTACAGATTTATTGTGTCCCTTTATCCCTTTTAAAAGAGGACTCAAAAAAGGCTTTACAGACAGACAGACAGACAGACAGACAGACAGACAGACAGACAGACAGACAGACAGACAGACAACCAGAACTTAAAACAGGACAAGGAGATGAGGAGCAGAAGGGAGGCTCTTCCCCTACCGATGATGGTGATGCAGCCCGTCTTGGTGACCTCCACCACCTTGTCCATCATGTTCTTGGTGCCGTGGGCGAAGCTGTCCCACTCGAACACGCCCACGGGGCCGTTCCACACGATCTGCTTGGCCCGACCCACCGCCTCAGCGAAGAGCTTGGAGGACTCTGGTCCGCAGTCCAGACCCTGGGGGGGGGGGGGGGGGGTCAGAGGGGGACGGTGAGGATAGTGTGTTCATGTCCCTGTGTTCATGTCCCTGTGTTTAGTGTTCATGTCCCTGTGTTCATGTCCCTGTGTTCATGTCCCTGTGTTCATGTCCCTGTGTTTAGTGTTCATGTCCCTGTGTTCATGTCCCTGTGTTCATGTCCCTGTGTTTAGTGTTCATGTCCCTGTGTTCATGTCCCTGTGTTCATGTCCCTGTGTTCATGTCCCTGTGTTTAGAGGAGTCGACCTCTAAAGACATTTTTTTTTTTTTTGTTATAAAAAAACCTTTACCTGCTATAATCAATACAATAAGACCGAGTGTTTTAAAGAGAACATTGTCAAAAGTAGAGGGTGTCATACTTTCGCTTACCAAACCCCAATTTTTTAAGCAATCAATTTGCGTTATGTCTGAACACACAGGTGCGATGGCCGCAGCGCAGAATACCATGGACCAGGTTGGGTCCACTACGACACCGGTTCAACACCAGCATGTGCAGTTTGGGTCCACTACAACACCAGTTCAAACCAGTGTACCAGGGCCGTGAGCAGACACCAGCTGGAGGTCCTGGCCCGCTGACGGGCGGGAGGGAGGGAGGGTGCACGGCGTGCTCACCATCCAGCCGGCTGGGATGCCGTCCGCCACGGAGGCCGTCCCCTTGGTGGCGTTCTGGTCGAAATCCTTGGCGGTGACGAAGTCGACGGGCAGGTTGATCTTGACACCGTTCTTCGCCGCCTTGGCCATCAGGTCCTTGACGATCTTGGCGCCCTCCTCGTCGTAGAGAGACGTGCCGATCTGACGGGGAGGAGGAGAACGTTCAGTCGGTTTAGGAGTCGCCGTGTGACGGATTGAGTCTCCTCCCAGACCGCAGGGAGGAGACTTTGAGAGTTCAACAACAAGAGTTCTGTCCTCTTTAACTGGCTGTGCAACTCTGTGATGTGAGCTAGCGTAGCTCAGCTGGCTGGGTAGCGTGAGTGAGAGGGGTTTAGGGAGTGTTGATTATAGAAATAAAAATATATGAAAATAAGAGGTACAGGCTAGCCTATAACTCACCCAGGCCTACAACTCATTCCATTTACATTTAGGGCATTTAGCATACGCTTCTATCAAAAGGCGACTTACAATAAGTACATTTGTTAAGAAGAAAGAAACCATATATTGCTGTCGGTACAGTAAGGACGTTCATAGAAACAAGTGCCAAGCACTAACAATTGCTAGGTTAACCCATTCCCTGTATACAGCAAAGATAGCTAGAATAAGATGCCTATACGATGCTATTTTTAATAGCAATTTAATAGTCATCCCGGTGATAGGATGGGATTTTATTGACGACATTATTGAAACCACTATCGATCAGCACTGACTACCGATATGTCCAGGTTATTTTAAGCTGCGAGCTGGTTGAAATGTTACACATTGCGCCTTTAGGTATAAAACACGTCATTGGATTTATCTGATTATTCATACAAAAGAAATTCCTTCAACAGTTTTTTGGGGTTTTGCAACGAGTTTCCGGTTTCTCACAGTGATATCAGTTGAGGTTCAGGAGTCTGTTTGACCATAAAATACAACTTGCCACTAGATTGGGAAAGATTTCACACCTAAAAGATAATAAAAAAAGACAATACCTCTTCAACACCACCATGTTGAAAGGATTTCAATTCAGTAAACCGAAAAGATAGAAGATATATTTGTTTCTCTCCATTGTTCGGTTACTGATGTGAGATGAATAAAGTCGCGAGCACTGCAGCCAGTCTGACCTCCATGTTGTTCAGGACTTTGAGGAAGGTGAAGGCCATTCCTCCTCCGATGATCATCTCGTTGACCTGGTCCAGCATGTTGTTGATCAGCTGGATCTTGTCCTTCACCTTGGCCCTGAAAGAGAGCAGGAGAGGAGAGTGTCGGTCAGCTTAAAAAGACACAATTCTTCCCGGATTTGTGTTGCAAACGACCACTGCCCACCCTTAAACCAAGAGGAACCGAGGCACGATGCAGAATTTCAGTAAAATACTGTGAACCATTTTAGATAATACTTAATTGAGGGAAGGCTTTAGTTAACACGAGTCAAAACGACCCTTTGATCTGTGGTCAATGTCTCTAGTGTCACTCCATGGCAGCGACCTTTGGGGGGTCATTTTGATAACGCACATCGAGCAGAAAGAAACGGAGCGTTGTGATTGGCTGCAACACTGGACTCTGAGCTGTGTACATGTGCTGTACGGGTGCTCCACCCATGCAGCTTATTGCATCAAAACAAGATATATATAATATCAGTTAGTTCCATGTTGTCTAGCATAACTGCATAGGATACACATCGATTGAGAGGAGTTGGATCTAAGAACTGAGGCCAGAGCTTTACAGCACCTCTCTGACAGATGACAGCCATTCAACCTTTAAACAAAACAAAAACAGACAGGATGCACATCGATTGGACAATAACAAAATGGCTCAACTCCGTGCAGCTCGTACCAGCCGTGTTAATGCAGTGTTGCCACCTTACTATCATACAGCACGATTCATAAGTATGTTTGTTTGATTCATGAATGCTTTGAATCGTTGAATGTAGCTCATCCCTTCCAGTGGCTTTACAGCTGAAAGCTTAGTGAGCCGTTTAAGCGATCACTAGGAGAGTTAGTGCGCTGGCGGGCCCCTCAGGGATAACAGGATTACACAGACTATTCCCGTCTTTAGACGCCGAACCGAACAGACCAGACCGATCGGACCGCACGGAACATCTGAGTAAAAAGGAAGGACTCGATGGAGGAAAGAGGAACCAATCACAGCACACGAGTTCCACGGACTGTCCGTACCCTCCGAGGATGGCCAGGAACGGCCGCTGGGGTTTCTCCAGAGCCATGGCGAAGTAGTCCAGCTCCTTCTTCATCAGGAAGCCGGCGGCCTTCTGGGGCAGGTTCACACCGACCATGGAGCTGATGGAGAGGGAGACGAGCGGACGTTACAGCAAAGGAACAGCGAGAGCCAACGACGGAGAACATGAACGAAGAGAAACGAGACGACGAAAGGCAGCGAGAGTGGAGCGGGAACGAACCACTCTCTATAATGGTTGATCGCTTTCATACACAGCTTCTCTAGGTACCCAAAGTTCTGTACATAGTGAATGAGTGAGTGGGGTATGACACCCCATCCACTATCAGTGTGTAGCACCCACTTGGCTGATGCATGGCTGCCAGTATGAAAGCTCAGCACACACTGGGTCAGTGGCGAGGTGGAATGAAACCACTAACTATCCAATTAGAGGCCGCAATGACAATCATTGGAAATGTGTGGATCTACCAGCTGTTCTCCAAATTTGGGTTCTATATTTCAGTTCATGGGTTCTAGGTTCAAGATCTTTGTGCATTTGTCGTCGTCGTCCATGTTCAGGCTCCAGGTCCTAGGGGTGTGTGTGCGTGTGTGGGTGTGTGTGTTACTGGCTCACCTGTGGCCACGGTGGGCGGTGCCGAAGGCGTCGTTGACGTAGACGTCGCCCAGTTTGGACAGAGACGCCCGGAAGGAGTCGATCTCGGCCTGAGTGGCTTTGGTCTGAGAGCAGAGTTTAAAAACATGGATTTAGTTTTTCTATATTCCAGTCATAATATTCTATAGGGACTTTACTCTAATCAAGACAATGAATGGGTCTATGTGGGCCTGTGTCAGCACCACAACATAACACATGAAACCAAAAAACACATTTAACTTCAAGGAGTATAAAAGAGAGAAAGAGCGTGAGAGAGGCCGAGAGTTAAGGGGGACAAGGAGATAAGGCACAATTTGTAGCTGCCAACAAAAGAGAACCAGCGAGAGCCGAGGACCCTCTGACGCAGCCCGTGGTTCAAAGTTCACACACCCTAACCGTGCTTTACGCAGAACCTGTTATTTATTTAACTATCCGTTCATCCTAGTCTAAACACTGTGGTGAATACTGTACATACACCAAAGTGTGTGTGCGCACATGTGCCTGTGTGTGTCTGCACTCAAGTTTCAGCCGACCTTTAGCAACTAAAAGGTCACAGCCGTGTGGCTAAAGGTCAGAGAAAGTGCAAAGTTCAAGGCGGTGTATCCCGAGTAGAGAGAAAGTACCCCCCTGCATACGGCCGTCCTCCCAGAGACCAGACACCGTCCCTCTAGTCTAGAAGGACCTCACAGGCCCACATCACACGAGATAAAACTTGGATTTCAACCCCGATCCAAAAGCCCTGAAAAAGGATTTTAGCAAAAACCCAGGGGGAGAACTATTCAACTTTGACAAGAGACAATCAATCAATAAGGACCAGCCCGGCCCAAGCCACCTATAAGTATTTGTATTTGTTTCTAGTTAAGCATTTTAAGTCACTTCTGGATCTCTTGGACGCTACGTTAAACCGGAACAGACCCTCGCCCCTACCAGGCCAGGAAAAGAAACACAGACCAGCCCTCAGAGCTCTCCAGACCCCACACTGAATGTCAGGGTGTCAAGGACATAGGCCTTTGCGTGCGTGTGTGCACGTATGCATGTCTGTGTGTGGACTTCAGTCTCCGTACAGGGCCCACTGCCAATGACTCAGAAATTCCTCTGACACACACACACACACACACACACACACACACACACACACACACACACACACACACACACACACACACACACACACACACACACACACACACACACACACACACACACACACACACACACACACACACAGTTGGTCGCTTCTTACTCAGAGAATCCATCTAGGTTGCCAAACCTCATCTTCTCTAAAACTCAAAACCAAACTAAAGTAACAAATAAAATCTTGATGCAAAATCTCCACGGACGCGTTTCCAACGTAGAATCCCCTGATCCCCCGGTTCTGGGTCTGGGTCTGGAGGCGGTTGCCGTGGCACCCACCTTGTTTCCGGCGGCGTCCTTGCCCTTGCCCTCCTCGGCGACGTGGAAGCGGAGGTTCTCCAGCAGGATGACGGAGCCGGGGGCGGGGTTAGCGCAGGCTGCCTCCACCTCGGGGCCCACGCAGTCCTTCAGGAAGGTCACGTCCCTGGGGGGGCGCACAAAGAGCTCAGCATCCATGCATGGCGTTTGGCACGGCGTTACAGAGACATACACTGGAGGAGGTAGACGTCCAGTCCAGTCTGTTCTCCAGCTAAACTCGTGTTTCCCCTTCATTGATCACACAATACGAACACATCCAAGTCAAAACTATCTCAAACTTCATATTGTGATATATTTAAGTCACATCTTCTTACCATCTTTTCCACCACAAAGCACGGTCTAAGAACAACCGGACTATACATTATGTGTTTCAGGTGTATTCAACAGCAGAAAGACAACAAGATAAATATTGAATATTGTATCTTCTCTAGCCAACGAGCAGGTTTTCCAGAACTCACTTTCCCAGCAGTGCTTTCAGCTCGGCCACCACGGGCTCCAGGGAGTATTTGTCGGGCATGGGGGTTCCATCGGGACGACCCAAGTGGCTCATGAGCACCACGGCCTTGGCCCCGTTGTCCAGGCAGTGCTGGATGGTGGGGACTGCGGCTTTGATCCTTGGGAACGCCACGGGGGAAGGGAAGGTTAGAGGCGGAGGAACGCAGCGGGGAAACGGTTCATGCGGTCAGCCCTCAGGGTCATAGGATGACATCACGGAACCATCAGCCGTTGATTAATTGACTCGTTTGTATATTCGCTTTGCGCTTTTGAACTTAACCATGTTTACATTTGGTCCATTGTCAAGTCATGCAATGTCATTGCACTGCTACAAAACTGAACTGGACCATGACTCAGCTGGAACAGATGCAACATGAGGCACATGGGAATGGGATCAAGAGTGAAGCAAACACAAGTTGCAGAAGCCAAAGCGACTGGCTCCCAGTGGTCTGCAGCTCACCTCTGGTTGTTGGTGATGTTCTTGCCCGACATTGGCACGTTGAAGTCAACCCTGCACACATAAACAATGGCAACATTCATCAGGCAAAAGAAACACCGGAAACCACGCAAATAAAACAAAAGCCATGACAGCACAGGAAGAACGACAAGTACGTTTTTTAAATGTTCTAATGAAGAAGAGTTTTCAGATTTAATAAAAGGACGTTGGGCCATAGTTGAAACCCTGCCAAGTGCCAACCATTGTGCAATTCTTTTCAATGTGTCCTGGATTGAGAAATAAAGCGTGGCTTTATCACGGTTCGGGAGTTTGTGCGCACATGGAGAGGTAGCGACCAAAGGCGTATCAGGGGTATACGTGTGGATGGGCGGATAAAGGTCCTTTATTTCACCAGTGGCCGCCAACGGTATTTGTCTGGGACATGCAAGCCGGACCCTTGAAGCATCAGAGCCACGATAAGATAACGGATCAACTCTGAAATGTAATGTAACCATGTGGCTTAACTAGCTGCAGCCATAATGATAACTCGCAGCAACTGCTGTGAGTTCAACCCTCACCCTGGCTGTGCTGACCCCTGATTCTGAAGCACAGAGCAGTATTGAATAGAACGGTCCACACTGGCAGTGTTCGCTGCCAGAATGAGGACGAGAGTGCATACGCACGTGTAATATATCTAAATAAACTTTCGAGTGGTTCAGGATGAATTACAATATACCTCAATTTAAATCAATTTATTAATTCTAAATCCCAATATTTGTAGGCCTGCCTAATTAAAAAAAAGGTGTACTATAAATTCTTCTTTAATGTCGTGATCATTTTATGTGTGTGTCACAATATATTTACTGTTGGTACTTGGTACAATGCCAATGAAAGTTGTCCGACAAAGAATGGTGAATTGTTCAAAAACAATTCACCATAACTTGTCTTCCCTTTTCTCAGAAATCAAAAGACAGTGACTTCAAGGTTGAAGACAAAGCACGGTCAGACAATCCATGTCTGCACTTTCTCTCAAATTAAAGTTCACAAAGGCCGCTAATGATTATATTAATTGTATGGCCTTGTCCTAACCAACTTCATAGTGAATGCTGTGTAATAAAGTGTGTCTCGTTGGTCGTCAGAACCAATAAAAGTCAACCCGCCTATCCTTCTGCCCTCCAGGTTACTGATTGATAGTGCGGAGGGGCCGAGGCGATCAGCCAATTGATGGGCTTCATTCAAAAATAGTAAAACAAATAGCCCAATAATTAAAACACAGGCATCAAATATTGAATCCAATTCCATTTGGCATGGAATACAACCCACAACCCTGGCTGGGTCAGTGCCTAGTTATGGCTACCGATTTACTGTGGGATTGAACCCATGACCCTGGCAGGAACTGGTTTATTAGACTTCATACATGTATCCCTAAACAATGCCAGTTCGTGGTGTCATGTGTTGCCTGTCTAGTCCAGGATTGGATTACGTAACTCCGCTCCCTTTCGCTGGTCACTCTAGTCTCTGACGACAACAAAATTTGGATGGTCATGCAGGAGCAATAATCGGTCAATATGAATGAATGAATGAATGCATTATTGCCATACGACATATGCGCGTAACTGATAGGGCAGAGTTGACCTTTAACAGTAAAGAACTTGTGGTGGCCGGTGAACCTTGTCTTTTGCAGGGGTGTCGTTGCATCACTTGGCAAGCCAAAATGGCCCTCTGACATTTTCAAAAGACGCGGTGTCTATTTCTAGTGATCGCTAGGCCGGCTCCGTCCTTATAAATTACATGTGAACATGTGATTATTAATTAAGACTCCAGTGTGTAAGAGTAATACAAACATTAGTCCTAAAAAAAACCCGCTTGCATCCATAGAGCATCTTCCTTGGCGCACGTAACATTGACGAAAGCGTGACATCCAAACAGTGCGCTTCCTGCGTAAACCGTACGCAGCATGCCCACAAATAACTTCCGCAACCTCTGTATCCGCGTTATGGAAAAAAACTAATCCCATTAAAGATGAACACTCAGCAATTGTACATGTGTCAGTGGATGCAGTCTAGTTTGGGACTTGGAATCTAAATATGGATAGTCCGCAAGGTAAACCAAAATGGTAATTTCTCACCTCATGATGACTCGCTTGCCCTTGACGTCCACCTTGTCAAGTGTGAGTTTAGTAGAGAGAGACATTGTGGCTGTTTTAGAAGCACCCGCTTTGCTGTTACTGGATTCGGCCCGAAGCTCACTTGGACGATGGGTAGATCCCGAATGGAAGTGACCTTAGCGCAGTAGGTATGCACATCGAGTAGGCGGGACACTACACACCCATCCACGGTGCATTGGTGGAGCGCCTCATGGGCGATTTGACGCCCCATATAGCCATTGGTTTAAATCCGAGTCTTTTGTCTGACGCGGTCTCGCCCTGGCGCATGCGCAGGCGCAACGTCCCAGAGCCAGCCTCCTCCGAGGATGCGGCGTTCAAGGCCACTCGGATTCTAAACAAACAGGTTTGACATTATTGCATTGTCATAGCCCTATTGAAAATAACGGATGCAAAGAAGTGTCGCTATATATAAACCTCCCTCTACACAAGCGTTTAGTTAGGCTTACAAGCCAATTTTACTTTAAATAAACTGGTCAGAAGCACATGGTTTAAAATCAACATGGTTTGAGGATCTAGGACTTATTTACACAAACTTATTAAGTGAAAGAAAGTTTTGATTTCTTAGAGGGTAGTGATGGGCTGGTGGTGATGGGGTTCTCAATGCGTTTCCTTGTGTGTTCACCACAGACAAAGAGCAAAGCCTCCTTTCCACAATGCTCTGTCCCTCACCTCTCTCCATCCTCTACTGGGAGTACTCTATCTCCCAGCCTGGTCCCGTCGGTCTCTGCTTCTTTCAGCTCATAAACCCACCACCTTAGTCTCTTTAGAAATGTGATGTGTTGGTTAAATCCTAGCTGTTGCAATGTTGCGAAATATAAACATATTAACCTATAAATGTCATCAAAGTTAAAGAATCGCACCACAAAACAAATTTCTTCATAGTGCGGCAGTCAAACAAATATAGAATTATGCAGGCTAATTGCATGTCAAATTTGCCAGTACACCAACCTACAAAGTGCTATATTTGATACCTATAACCCAACCTCTGTATCCCCCCAACATTAATAAAAGATCAAACATTCTGTATAGAGGAAAATCGAAAACAAAAAAAAATAACACCGTTGTTGAATTGTGTTTTTATTTCCTACAGGTCAACATGCTGGAACAGCCACAGGCATTCAGCGTCTGAGAACATAGATAATCATCTGTACAACCAGAAGGTTTTTTAAGGGTCATCCTCCAGGAGGGATCTGGGCGTCACGGTCGTCTTCTAGGTGAGGAAGACTACTTTATTTATTCCTCCTCCTTTTCCCTCCACTGTTTGGGCATCAGCTTTCCGACCGGGGACAGATTCCAGGTGATGCCGGTCTGAGTGATGACCTGGAGACAGGAGGGGAGGTTCAATTGACACAGTACATATAGTAGGGATGTGAATATATGCACAACTATATTAACTATGTAAATTATTACAGCTATAGTATAAACTTATAGTAGTAGAGTGTAACCCTACAATGAGGATGCCCCATGCCAACCCACCAGGCCTACTAGTGTTTTGCACACATTTTCCTGATGAATGGGTTAATAATGTTAAAGACTACTAAAGCGTACATTGTTTTCCCGCAATGCAAAACACATGGCTAAGGCCAGGGGACATTTTGGGTAATGGAGGACAGGCTGATTCTACACCACACCCTGAACCATAGGAGAACAATACTCACAAACGCCCACACAGCGGTGCAGAAGCCAATGCCGCCGACCAACAGCCCAGTGCCGTATTTGGCATGGAAGTCCTGTGGTGCCGTGGAGCTATTCCTCACCTGGCGAGCAGCCACACCTGGAGAGACCACACCATCAGCTGTTTTTGTTAGCAATATCATTCTACAGTCAGCAAAGGGCACAAACTAGGGAGAACAATGGAAACCACGAGCTGGACGGAGGCCATTTTAGGACTGGATGCGATAATGTGATATGTCTATAAATATCATCTAGAGGGAGCAAGTCAAGAGCAGGTTAGAGAAACCAGCACCGTTGTCCTACAACTGGAATCACGCATTTATTAAATGTGGCCAAAAGAGTCACACAGTATAGGTATGGATGGATACAGCCCATCAGAGAAACTGACATTTGTGCCAATGCTCCACTGAGTATATAAAACACCCTGTTAAATGGATAGAATTGTGTTTCTGGTGTGGATAGTGTTTGGTTCCGGTGAACATGATGTGGTATTTATGCCTAACACTATTTGTTATATGGCATCAATGTCACCTTGACTAATGGAGGCAACTTGTTTAAACAATGTTTTGCTGCAAGTCAATATCAATATAGTTGACTCGGAATAGAGGACATGGTATCATTTGGTTTGTCAACTAGTCAGTAGTCACCCCTTGCCTCTTGTAATCCACCTTCAAGTGAAATATTAAAAAGATAAAATCATAGCTTCAGAACAAGAGATCTGAATCATCTCATACACGAAATCAAGCAGAATGTGTAACGCGAGTACATTTTTAACACAACAACGCGGAAGAGACCAAATATGCTAAATAATGCAGCAAAACGGGAAGAAATCGGCCTGATAGACCATCATCATCATCATCCCCTCTACTTGGTTGACATTTCACGATGGTGCAAAACGAAGGACTAAGCAGTGTTTGTGGATCTTCTCGGGTGAAGGTGCCTGCTAAGATCTGACTCCTTAGGGAAGGTGTTGAGGAGGACAAACAGTCGAGGGACACTGAACACAATCACTGTCACTGGAAATAACAGAAGGTGTCGATTAGTACAAATGACAAATCAATCAGAGACCCTACAGTCCTCTTCAGTTCATATATTAACTGATTCCCGGTTTTTTGAAGAGGTTATTCTTCGTTTTGAAGAGGTTATTCTCGGAGACATTGCAGAGAGGGGCGCTAGCGGGAGGCTATCGTATATTTACAGACAGTCACACATGTTTAACCTTCTGCAAATGTCACCGTCATTTCGATGACAGGTCAACAACGGCATGCACGCATAACTGAACAATGAACGTTAATGTCTATCTTACCGGTGAGATTCACTGCAGACTTAGCAAAACGGAACATGATGGCTAACCGGAGGAGCGAGTTACCCTTGAAGAATAAACGTTCAATATGGCAGCTGCACGTAGACCGTAGACCGGAAACTACGGAAACCCGGCGCAGACACATTTAAACCGCGGCCGTGTCATTTGTATATATACATATTTCTATGGCCTAATTAAGACTAGCTAGTAAATTTAACAAAAAACATTAAGCATTCCGAGAAATAGATGAAACTGTTAATGTAACAGATGTTGTTATCCTTTGTCATACTGTATGTTATGTACTAGAGCGATACTTTGAGCCTGCTATGTCATGTTGTCAGGATGGCCGAGTGGTCTAAGGCGCCAGACTCAAGGATAATCTCCTTCCGAAGATCCGGGAATTCTGGTCTCCGAATGGAGGCGTGGGTTCAAATCCCACTTCTGACATACTTTTTTTGAGCTTCTATTCTGTCGATTTTTTTTTGTTGAAGATGGATTTCATGATTCTGTTCTTAATTACTTATAATAACCTCATCTAATGACGTTAGTACGGTCGTTTGAACTACGTTATTCTCCAAATTATTATTATTTTTTTAATCAATTTGACGAATTTAAACCATTTTGCTTGAACTACGTGAGCATATACACACAGCATATTCTAGTGAAATATATATAGTATTGATGCTACAGATCTGAAGTTGTATATTGATATAACAAGTATTTTATTCGTCCTACCGTGGCATTTGCACGACAATACCCCAATCCTGCCACGAGAGGACACGCAACCAAAACCATAAAAGTAGAAACCAATGAAAAGCATATTTACTAAAGAACCTCAGGGTCCTGTCAACAGACTGCATACATTTTTTCCTGCTCAACTGGAACAGTTTGTCCTCTCCTCAGGCTATCCAAACGGGTGGCTAGAGCCACAAACAAGTTATTATTCATATGAGTGGACCAATGCAGTCTTTTCAATACACATAATCACGTGCAATTCAATAGCCGTTGGTTCATACCGTTCAATGCAAATTTGCCAAGGGATAATAACAACATATCTCCCACTCCCCCGTTGTATCGTGATCCGTTGCCGCATATTTGTTGACACGTTTTATGATAGTTCATGAATAAATAACTAAAAATGCATGTGAATTAGGTTGAAATAGGTTCGTATTAAGGACACGTATTGCAGTGGGCTAGATTTTAGGGAGTTGGCATGGTCTGAATTCCTTCCTGTAGTAGCCAACGTCCGCTCCTTAAAAACAAGGCAAGAAAGAAAAAAGACGCATACCTTTCATCTCAAAATCCAAGTCTGACTCTTAACTCCATTCCACCCTATTTCCAGTCAGTTTACTTTCAATCCAATGTTATATCCTAACTCCTTAATCCTTAATCCATCAACTGCACTAAGTGGTGCTAATCAGACAACACTGATTAGTGGGTATTAGAAAGAACAAACATCTTTATTTTCTACAAACCTTTTATTTCACTTTCTCTTGAATTATCCAGCGGTTTGAAATAATGAGACTACTATACTAGAGTATTAAAAGTCTTTACAGTTCCACTGCTAGTCTCTCTAAAAGAGTCCAGCGATAAACTTCGACAGCTTTAAAAACACCAAGTGTCCGGTCATTATACGATCATTAGCCTTGAAGAAAACAGATAGCTTGAGCCTTTAACCAAAACACACATGAGGTGTATAAGATAATACAAAAAACAACAACACATGTTGATATATTAGATTGCAATACTACCATAGACTGCAGACCAATGAAAGATCAAAGTCCTCTGCAGGTAATAAAAAGAAAGATAACAAGCACTTGGGGACAACAATGTATTTACCTAAACAATCAAATTCACGCCATGTTTATTGAGAAACCTTTTTCACAAGAACATTTGGACCAGTCTGATGCATGAAAAACAGCATGAAGTAATGCCAATCAACAAACCCACTTCCTTAGTAGGCTCCAACAAGGAGGGAAAGAAATAAAGAGGAATGTTTACAACAAGCTAGGACAGAATGCTAAATTTAATTTCTCATTAAACTTACAAAAACTGCTGGATTCATTGATTAGCACACTTTAGCTACCAGACAGGGGGTCTAACCATTAAAAATGGGTGGCTTGTGTTGAGCCTTTAGTCCAGGCAAAAGTTAGGGAAAATAGTCCAACAGGGTATTTACACACGTTTTTGGAACATGGAACTTTAATTACTACGTTGCAGCAAAATTGTGTGTGGGGAATTATAGACGTTTGCAAGTGCTTTTTCTGAAGGATGGAAATTAATGCCAATTATCGTTTTGGGGTAGGCATGTCCATAACCAAGTGTTGCTTATGACGATACACTATAATCAAAGTCTAGTAAAAAAAAAAATATCACAAACGGCTTTTCAATGCTTCAGTCTACAGTATACAAATCAATTTGACAATAGAAATGTCCATAGTCCGTTAACTCATGAAAAGGGAGTCGGTCAGTATAATGGCTAAAACAATTGTTGAAACCACTAACTGGAGATCAATATTTGATCTCCCCCCTAATAAGAAGTTGGATTCATGTCACAAGACGTTCCAACTATTTCACTGCAACACCCACCTCAACTCAGTTTGACAGTTTTTAAAAAGGGAGTCTGTGAAAGAGAAATAGCTAGAAGCCAGATAATAATATTTACAGTCAATTCATAAACATATTAAAATCCAGATCAGTTACAAAGGACACATAGGAGGCGAGAGGATGAGTGTCTAACAAAAGGCAGTCATTATTGTAATAGTCACCGAGAGCGTTAAGGCATATAGGGACTCCTGAGGGCAAACAGAGCCTCTAGTCCGTCTTCTTGTCCTTCGTGTCCTTAGTCTCCTTCGCCTCCTCGTCGTCGGTGTACTCCGTGGGTTCATCGCCCGGCTTCAGGAGTTTGCCGATGTAGTCGTACTTTTCTGTCGGGGAAAGAAGGAGAGGAGTGGGCAACGACAAAAAGCTGAGCTCTCAGGATGTTGGGAGACGACTACCGCAGAGAAAGCAACACATTTAGTGATGTTGGGGTCCAAACGGACGCCCAGGTTAGACCTACCAGGTCGAGGACTTTTTAGCCACTGTCAATCACTGTATTCGAGCGTTTCAAATAAACTCCTAGTGTGTGAGATTGAGTGAGAGAGTGCGAGTGACTTTTCTTCTGAGAAATTAACTTTTTGTAAATCGCTTTGGATAAAAAGCGTCTGCTAAATGCCCTAAATGTAAATGAGTGGGTGAATGTTAAGGTTCACAAGAAGGATAGTCCAGGGAGGTTTTTCGAAAAAAAAAAAAAGTATAGTAGTACAACTGTAGAACTTGTTTGAGAGGGCAGATACTGGTCGTTGTGAACTTACGGGTGAACTGGGTCTCCCACTCGCTGAGGCTCTCCTGCTGCATGGAGTTGAGGTCCGACAAATCATCGTGCTCTTCTTTCAGCGCCTCCTTGTCCAGGCAGAACGTAGCCAAACCCCTGGAGGCGTCTCTGCCGGCAAACACGCCGTAGGGCCCCTCTGCCACCACACAAGGGAGGAAAGTCAACAACACAACAAGGATAGGAACGTCATTCAATATTGGCCAAAAGAAAATGACATGGAGAAATAGGCAACAAGGCAACAAATTGAGCGCTCTTTCAAAACAAACATGGGTTTCATAACCGTAAGATTGAACGACTACACAGAAAACCTTTGAGACTGTAGAAGTTCTGACTATAGAATGGACTGCAGGCCTACAAACAAGTGGATCAAATAAAACGTGTAGTATTTACCTTTACAAAAACCTGTAATAAGACTAATTTAAAATGCTCTACTACAGAAAACCCTGGTGTTCCCGAGGAAACACCTTTCACCTTCGTGTTGCGTCATGTGCAATGTGGCTATTTGGTCAAGATAAGTTACAGACTGTACCAAGGGCTCTTGCAGTATATGCAAAAGTTTCCGTTTCAGACTCTAGATCCAAAAATACTGCAATCTACTGCAATCTTGGCATTTGCATTCAATAATGCACAAGCAAATTCAGTTCCTATTTTTGTTAACTATTAACTCTGGACCTAGGCCATGGAAAGGAAAGGTTTTGATGTGACGTGACTGTTAGTTAGGTTAATCACTAAACCGTGCAGACCCTACGCTGCACGAAGGACAGGGCAAATGCAGAGATGGCCTGTTGTGAAATAGCTTCGGACTGAAGCATAAACTGGACGGGGGAGTGGCGCTAACGCAAAAGTTCTGCAATACTTAGAATAATGCAATTTAATGCCGACACAAAATCTGCTATCAATCCACGTCCAGGTGTTTTTTCTCTAGGCCTACCTGACAAGAACGCAAGCCATGTGTTGTTGTTGTATTTTGCAAAGGAGACATTTGTCCAAAAAAAAAAAAAAAATGAAAAGTGCAAATTATAATGCAAAGTTGTGTTAACACGAGCATGCGATTTTAAAAAATAGAAAATAAACCGGGGTCGTGTGTGGGTTTACGTTACCTGGTCCATAGAACTTTTTCCCGCGAGTCACGTCGAACACTTTGTTATTGACAGCCATGAGAATCCTTGGGTTTATGAGACCATCGTATGGCTTCAGCTCAGACAAGGTAAAATCTCTCTTTTTGAGTTTGGGCAGCTGTGGTTCCACCTCCCCGAGGTCTACCGGGGTGTCGCCTTTAAAGATCTTATACAGGAGGAACAAGCACAGGGCGAGCAGGCACAGATTCAACGGGGACGTGAAGATCTCTTGCAGAATTCCAGGCGAAGTTTTCTCGCTTTCCTCGACGTCATCCATGTTCGCTTCTCTGTGCGCTGTGCTGCTGGGAGGAAGAGGGACGGACTGGACATTAATGGGACCAAGGACGGGTCGTGCGCATGCGCAGCGGTATATCTACCGAGACATTGGCTTATTTTTCTACCAATCGGACAACTTTGATTATTTATACACGGAATATATTTATTTTTACGTGTAACTGCATATGCACCTAGCAAGGGCTGCTCGAATGATGATATGTATTACATCTTAAAAAAAGAAAAAAAAGAAAAAGCGAACAATTTTTCCTTAAAAGTATCCACAGCTTCCAATGCATTGGTGGAGCAGCAACGTTTTTTTTTTTAAGTATTCGAACACAACTAACAAAAACGCGAAATGTTTCATTGACGTCACCGTGTGAAGTCATCCTACCCGGTGTGTGTCACATGTAACGCCGCGCATCCGCTTGATGGAAACCGCCGTGAGGAGATGTGTAGTTCCCCCCCCCGACCCAAAGCTCCCGAGCAGTTCGCCCTGTAAAGCCGGTTAACTTTAACGTTGTTTGGTACACGTATGTCATCCCTTCTACACATTTTTTTTAGACTGCCACGTACGTGTCCGCGGTCACTTATATCCGCGGTTATTTAACGGGACTGTGATTTGTTGCGATGCCGCTCAGGGGACATTTTTAACTTGTTTGTTTATTTCAGATATTGCGCAACGGTGGCAGCGGTCCGCCGGGGCTAGCTTGGCGATATCCTTCACCCCCCCGGAGCAGAGATGACACGCTGGGCTTTCGCTTTTAATCGATTTGGGTAGCTGGAAACAATTTGATCATCCTCGTCATTTGTGAGGCGTTGGATGTACTCGTCTTCTACCGACTCTGTAGTCATCGGATGCGGTTTGAGATTCGACTGATTCCCGGATACCTGGATTCAGGTAAGTTTTCTTGCAGTCGTTGTGCCACATCGTGCCACAACTGTATTCCACCTGGGTTTGATTCAAAATAATAATAATAATTTGATTCCCCCCCCCCCCCCCCTTCTCTTCACGTCGGATTGCACACACAGCGCATCGAGGGACCCCCCCGTCGGCTTTACTGGTTCTGCTTCTCCTCCTCCTCCCTGCGTCCCCATCCCGGCCCCGGTGTGTCCACACCACTATGAGTGCGATGCGGGTTGATACCAAAGTAGTCATGTTGGGGAAAGAGAGTGTCGGCAAGACGAGCCTGGTGGAGAGATACGTCCACCACCGCTTTCTCGTCGGGCCTTACCAGAACGTGAGTGTCTGTCAGCTCACGTCCCCCCCCCCCACGGTATTTCTTCCTCTTTTAGAACGTGATATTGGTATAATAAAAAATTGGTTGTGTAAGATACAAGCAGAAGTGGCTTCTGCTGAGTACTTTCATTATTTCTTCCAGGAAGGCATATCATATATATTCAAATCATACGACACAATCCAAACAGTAGACATGGTCATGCTTTATTTTAGATGATGTCTCTGTTGAAATGTCTCCTCTCTTTGCTCTCTGACAGACGATTGGAGCCGCTTTCGTTGCCAAACCCATTCAAGTGGGGGACAAGGTGATCACCCTGGGGATATGGGTGAGTGGGGAGGTCATCACGGCACTGTGACCTGATGCCATTTTCACCTTTTTTTTTTTTTGCATTCACTCTTCTCGCTCTCGCTCTGTCCTTTTGGGTGTCTGCCGTCTGACACGTGGTCATCTGCCACTCTCCTCTCTGTCCCTGTTGTAATGTCTGTGTGTGGGGGGCAGGACACCGCTGGGTCAGAGCGGTACGAGGCCATGAGCAGGATCTACTACAGAGGTGCCAGGGCGGCCGTCGTCTGCTACGGTCAGTCACGCGCTGTCTTTACCGACACCTTGCAGCCTCCCAATCACTACATGCCTCGGCTCTGTGCTCCTTTTTTTTTTATAACCAGAGGGTTATTGATTAGTGGCTTTGGCGTTTTATCTGGCGGGGAACCTCTGCCCTCCTCGGTTAAGGCGCGGTTCATGCAAAAGAACGTTCTGTGTTGTTAAATGCACAGTCAAAGCTTGGTCCATTCATGCTGGTGGCATTGCTGAAGCTTAATGGCGGTTCCCTTTGTGGCTGGACTCCCAGTCACAGTGAGTTAGTTTTTATCGTCTCTCGGTTCCTCCGTCATTGTGGTTGGATTTAATTTGCGTGTCCTTTCACAACTTTGTATTGATTGTGTGTGTGTGCGTTTGGTGTCTAGCTATTTCGGTAATAGTGACTAATGGTACAGTACAGAATGCTTTGTTAGCACACTTTCCACCACCTCCATTACACACACACACACACACACACACACACACACACACACACACACACACACACACACACACACACACACACACACACACACACACACACACACACGTTTATTTGAAGTGCATATAAATAAACCAAAACCAACAATGTTGATTCTGCTTAGTTATTTAGTTAGTTATTGTCTGTTATCATACAACAAGAAGTATGTAGTGACTACATAGTTCTGCAAAAATGCAACGTCTTTTCAGAGTAAATGAACTCTAAAAAAAAAAAGCTTTCAGCCTTCAAAAGTAAACATGCAGTATGATTGTTTAGGTGTAATAGGAGCAAAATACCTTTTTGAGAAGCTGCTTTCTTCCTACCTTGAATGTATTCTTATTTTTCATCAGTTGTACTTTTATATTGAAATTAAAACGGGGCAGTTGTATGTAAAAGATTCAGCAGTGGACCCTGACCCCACTAGTGTGAGCAACATGTTAGGAGTCAAGCGTGGGGCTTTTCAATGCTACTATTCTACACATGTTCACCGGGACACAGCTGTTTTTAACACAGGCTCCTACCGTTTTTAAAGATGTCTGCCTCAGGGCATGCTACTACTGGAGGGGAATTCCAGAGATAGCTAAAGAAACAAGATAATGAAATCTCTCAACCGTGATCAAATGTAACTGAACATTCCTCCCTCAGGACAACGCCGCGGCCTGTGTGCAGAGACCCACGCGACAGGGTTGTTGTTAATGTCTGGAGTTCAAGGCTGTGCGCTTTATAGACGCAGGTTAACGGTACCCGTGTTGGCTTCTGTGCTTTTGCTGTTGTTGTCAAGGTAGCATCCCTGGGTTGGGTGGCTTAAAGGCACCTCAAACCGGGCCTACTTCCTAGATAGCTATGGAGTGTGGTGACCGGTTCCACTAGAGCTTGTGTTGTTGTGGTTTCTAGATCTCACAGACAGCAGCAGTTTCCAGCGAGCGAAGTTCTGGGTGAAGGAGCTCCAGAACTGCGAGGAGGTGAGTTTGTGTTGTGAAATGTGTGTGTTTTCTATATCAAATATAAAGACGTGAGTATTAAAGACGGCCCCTACTGAGGGTTGGTTGTATCACACCTCTATTTTCTCGCTGATTTAGATTCTATATTAAGTAGGAGGTACGTGTGTGTGCTGTTACTTTGCACACACGTACTGATGCTGAATAAGTGCTGTTAACTTATTCAGCATCAGCTTGTTTTAAAGACATTTCAGAGGAGATACTGACTTAAAAGGGAGGTAATAAATAGTGACTCTTTTCTTTAAGTTAGTTGAATTGAAAATTAAATAATTTTGAAAAATGGCTTATAAGACAATGAAAAGACTACAAGAGAGAGAGGTGTGTGTGTGTGTGTGTGTGTGTGTGTGTGTGTGTGTGTGTGTGTGTGTGTGTTACACAGCACTGCAAGATCTACCTGTGCGGTACCAAGAACGACCTGGTACAGGCAGACAGAGGCCTGCGTCAGATAGACTTCCACGACGCTCAGGACTTTGCTGAAGGTACGTCTCCCTCAAAACAAAACAAAGGACCACAGCCACGCTGGGGTTCTCAACGACACGAGACTGAGCTTGACTTGTTCCGCTTCGTCTGGTGTTATGCTAATGTTGGCATCGGCTCACGTCGGGAGACGGCGGGGTGGTGAGATTACCCTCCGGTGAGTAACGCCCAAACTGTTCCCCTTGCAGAGATCGGAGCGCAGCTCTATGAGACATCTAGTAAGACTGGAAACAACGTCGGTGAGTCATGCCCGTTGACACCTTCTTTAGTCTCTCCGTTGGGCCACGCTCAATTAATACCTCAAAAGACATTAAAATCACACACATTAAAATCATAGCTGGCCGGCCTCGTTTGATTTCATTCTGTTGTTGTATTGGCTGTTAAGTTAAGAATAATCCAAGTGGTGTGTGTTTAGGATTGGATTGTAACTTGTTAACTACTACTAACTCTTTGTCTTCTGTGGTGGCCTTTCAAACAGATGAGTTATTCCAGAGGATTGCAGAGGACTACAGCGACTCGGCCTTCCAGTACATGTCAAGTGAGAGAATACTATTCTGTAATCGGTTAAAAACCCTAACCCGTAGACAAAAATGCACCGTATGAAATGAAGTAAGCGAATAAGTGCTTAACTGCCGCATACAGAAGCGGTGCTAAACTGTGGACATTGAACTCCCTCTGAAGAGCGTGACTAACTGTGTTACCCTAATACCGGTCAGGATTCTTACCGGTGTTACGTTAAACTCTGTCCTCCTCTCTCGACAGATGAGGCCAGTGTGGACCTGGGCCAAAAGAAGGACTCCTATTTCTACTCTTGTTGCCATAACAACTGACTGTAAGGGACGAGGGGTCACATCGGGATGCCCTCGGGGAGAGTTTTCAAGTCCGAGCCAAGAGCCTGGAATCACCACCAAGGAGAAGGGAAAAGGGGGGGGGGAGGAACGGAGGAAGGAAGTACGTTCTTTGGCTCGTCGCTGGAATCTCGTTGGTGGTTTGACTCGGGCGGAGAGGTTTCTTGGGAGACGCGACTTGAGATGGCGCACCGATCCCAGGGCACTGGTTTCACTTTGTTCTCACCTTCATTTGAAGACTTGTGGGTGTTTTTGAGTTTTTTTTTTCCGGAAACCTCTGAACCCTTCTAAAAACAAGTGTGGTGGAGGGGCCGTTCTCCTCCCGTTTATGATGTTAGGCTTTGGGTTTTTGTTTTTTTTGTGAGTGTTTACATCCCTGGAGAAGAAATGCGCCTTATTTTATCATGTCAATGCCATGGTGGACTCATTGAAATCTGACCCACAATTTTGAAGCCATTATTTTAATTTATTTAAAAAACAAAACAAAGAAAAACAATGTTTAAAAGATCCTCGTGTGTTAAAGTGTTGAGACATAAATAAAAGTTCTGACATGTTTTTAAAAAAAAGAGAAAAGAAAAAAAGAGTGAACAAGCTGCAGTTACACTTTGAACTTGCGGGGAGAAATAAATAGGTGTGTGTGTGTGTGAGAGAGACTTGAGTTTACAGTGTCAAGGGGTCTCCCCTCCCCTCCAGATAGGATCATCTGACACACACAGGCTTTACCAACACAGGAAACCCATGTTGAGTGTTGTCACAGTTAAGTAACTGCAACGCCACATGACTGCTACACTTTACTTACACTGTGCTTCGGTCCCAAGCATTATGAACAACCTCAATCTGTTGCTGTTTCCTTTTTAAGAGGACACTCTTTTCTGTGATAAAGCGTCAATTTGTCAATATTTTGACGCCATTTTTATTTATTTCTTCAGTTGATTTGGGGGGGGGGGGGGGGAGGATGCATTGTTAACTGTTCAGGAATATTAAAGAGCAGTCTCCTTAAAGGAATGTTATGACACATGGAAGGGTTTGTCACAACCTGTTTTGTGTTTAGTAATCTGTTGTATATGTATTTACTTCACTGTATTTATTTTAGCATCACAATGCTTTTTTTTTTTCTCCTTCTGATTGTAGTGCATATTGTGGGCCATGCAACAGTATCTGGGAAAAACTGGAAAGTGAGTTTAAATGGATTTCTTATGCATTTAAGGATATTTTAGAATCAACCTGCCTTGCAGATGGTTTCAAAAGTCCAAATCATAAAACTAAAATTGCCAAACAAAAGGAAATAAAATGTTACCAATGATGCATACGTTGAGCTGTGATATATTCTTGGAAGGTAAATTCTCAAAAGACAATAAACAGGCAGTTTAAAAAAAGCTGTTGGAGATGGGGAAACGATGACTTCAGCTTTCTGATGAAATGGCTTGCGGTCATCAACACGCTGCCAGGATTATCCTGTGCACCTGCCTCCGTCGCAGCACGGGGGAAGAGAGCGGACTTCCTGTCCATGATGTGCCCACTAATGGACTCATCATTAGTCAGCAGGTCGACACCGTTATCGTAGTATTTGAAACACTGTGTGTGGAGGGTGCAGGGTCAGTCAGGTAGGTTTAGTATCCACACCACCACATCACTCATCTCTAATGTTAATCGACTGAGTAATAATTATTAGCAGGCAATATAGTTTCGTCACCTGCCACTGCTTTCTTGTTGCCTCAGAGGAAAGCAGAACTGGTTAAAATTCACACAGAGACCTTTACACCCTTCAGGGCCGTTAGCGAGACTGCAGAGTGCAGTGCACCGCCTTTTATCGTTCGGTACAAAGCAGCCCACAGGGCTACAAGGAACATGATCTAATACCGAGAAGCTCAGCGGGGGACTATGACCACCTCAGGTTGTGTCGTCAATGGCAGCCGTTTGCAGCATCTTGTGCGCAAAGGGGCAACAACACAATTTTTTTTATGATCAGGGAGGACTGTTTTCATGGTGCTGCTTCATATTCTAAATGTAGCCTACTAAGAAAGGATGCAGAATAACACGATTCACCCATTCATGTTCCCAATATGATGTAACTGAGAACCACCATGGCAGAGCTGTCGCTCCATTAGGATACGGAGAGGCGCTACCACGGCAACGTTGTCATTATTTAATTCATTCATCAACATCGTCAATTTGTACCGATCTGTTCAGATTTACTCAGAGCCATGTGGACTGGATTTACTGATCTGTCTCTAATCCAACCGAACATAATGCGCATTATATTCATATGCATCTTTTCGTGCAATATGTAAACTCTTCAAGGTGTTCATCACAGCTAATGGCACCAACTGGCTCATAAGATTACAGTTTGTTGGGATTGAGAAACCATAATGGGGTATTTTTTAATTGAGAAAAAAAGGTCTCAATGTCGTAATACAGAAATGTACCTTTACTGTGATTCCTCTGATTCCTTCTGATTACTTTCTGATTCTTCTGATTCCTTATTCATTCATGACAGATTTTTGATTCACCAGACACCAGGAGGGAATTTCATCATTTCCTAATTTCCTTCCGTAACACTTTACTAAAACGGTGTGTGTGTTCGGTCAAAGAGCCCAGACACTGGGTTTTCCATTTCATCTTCATAAAACAAAAATACTATAATTGGATTAATACAAGCTGGCTCACTCAGTCACAACACTGACCAGTCAAGGGAAAATAAAATATAACAAATGAACCAAAATGACGTGAAAGACATATCTAGATTCTGATTCTGACCTATGCTTCATGGAGACCAACGGCATTGACCATTTCAGCACGACAGCCCAGAGTCACAGCAGTGAAATGTCCCTGACCCAAACAAGACGACTGGACTGCTTACAGAGACAAAAAGGATTATTTATATTATGTCTCCCGTTTTCCTGCGAGCAGTCCTATAGAAATAAGCACATTAGACACTCACTGGGGAAATAAATATCAAGAATGCATTCAGACTCTCATCAAATACAACGGCATGCCTCTTGTAAACAAACAAACAAACAAACAAACCCAAATGTGATCCCCTGCAACAATTGCATTTTTTTTTTTCAATGGTCAATCCAATAGATTTACAACTTTAAGTCGCCACCATTAAGTGCTCTACATATTTCTTAAATATGTTGCTTCATTAATAAGAATCTCATTATAAACAAAACTATATTGTTCGATTAGAATTAAGGCAAATTAGAGATAATACGTCTATATTATACAAGATATACCGTTTTGAATGTATAGTGTCTCCGATGGACACCGAGTGGGGTGTGCGTGAAACAACGTGAGCAGTAGGCTACAGCTAACGGCTAACGTCAGCAGCGCCAGGTGGGAGTGGTTGAAAGGTCATATTTTGCTCATTGTAGAAAGATTAAAACAGAATGGATCGCCGTCCACAAAAAACCAACGGGGGGCACAAGAAAATGGGGATGGGGATGGAACATCAGCATCATCTTCCTAATGTGTACATGTACATTTTGAATGCTCTTTTACACTTAAATGAACCAACAAAATACCAATTTATTTGGCGGCCGTTTGAAACCAGCACCAGCACACGGTTGAACGTCCTTTTTAAAATGTTACGGCAGCGTCACTCCGACGACGACACTCCAGGTAAATATTCACACCACCGGAGGCACACAGCACCGGTTTCTGTAGCTTTAGGTTGCCGTGGTGTCGTTTGGGTGAGTGGATGGATGGGGGGGGGGGAGAAGGAAAACGGAGGAGAAGTAAGTGCTATGGTGGCTGAGCCTAGCGCGTTGGTCAGAGATGGTCCATTGATCCGTCAGTGGGGCATGTGGGGAGATTGCTATTGTGCGTAGCAGTAGGCTTAGGGGGTCATCAGCGCTAAAGTCTAAAAAGGAGCATAACAATACTCACACACACACACACACACACACACACACACAAAGCCAAACGTCCACGCAACAGCTGCTGGATTTACCATCGCTAACCGACTAGTAGCACTGCGCTCTGCAGGCCGTGCGCTCCCATGTGCTAACAAGGGCGTCAAATCATGTACAGCAGCTACAGCGCGGCTACGTAGCGTGAACCGCGTTGGTTCTGCATGGATGATGGAGAAGTCATTGAGATCCACGCGGAAGAGACACAAACCAATTGCACGAGTGGCCTTGCCCTCTGAATGACGCCAACATCAACCGCCAGCAAACGCAAGGACGATCCAGAAAGTGACAAGACAGCTTCTTTGATTCTCACACACACTCACACACACACACACACACACACACGCACACACGTACGCACGCACGGACGCACGCACAAAGTAACAAAGATAAAACTAAATGGAGCTATGAGTCCAGGTGTGAAATATTAGATACACATTTTTCTTATCCGTCCTCTCCTTCCTCCATATCAAGGTGCAAACGACGTCAGTGTGTGCAAAGTCACTAACAAGTCCAGGTCAACGTCCCACCCCACCCCACCCCCAACCCCACCCCAAGCACAAAGTTCTCAACAGATCCACTATCTCTTTTGGCAGACTGTGTCACACGCGACGTAAGAATGGTCCACCGACTAGTGTTCTGCTCCTAGTTACCCATGTCTGTAACTCCTCTCCCACGGAAATGCTCCTAGGTTAACCGCCATCACAGGCAATTCTGGCGTGGGCTGTGATAGGTCCGCATTTAGATCCTGTGGCAGCGCGGTACCTAGAAAGACGTGGCGCTGCAACATCACTCTTCTTCTTCCTCCTCCTCCTCCTCCTCCTCCTCCTCTTCCTCCTCCTCCTCCTCTTCATCCTCACTGATATCAAGATACTCAAACTCTCCTCCGTGCTCCGCTTGGACATTCCTGTTCAGCCCATCTCCTCCTCCTCCTCCTCCTCCTCCTCCTCCTCCCCCCACCTCCTCCTCCTCCTCCCCCTGCTCCTCCTCCTGCTCCTCTAAGAGCTCCTCCTCCGCCACGTCCCGCTCCTCCTCGTACGAGGAGATGGGCGAGTACTGCGGGACGGAGAGCAGCGGCGCGGGCGGGCTGCAGGGCCGCACCGCGGGGGGCGTGGCCGGCGGCGAGGGGCCCCTAACGGCCCGGGCGGCGGTGGCGGCGGTGGCGGCGACGGCGGGCACCGGCGCAGAGAGGCGGGGGGAGGGTTGGGAGGCGCCGGGGGCCTCGGCGGGGGCCTCGGACACGGCGGCGGGCGGGAGGGCGACGGCCGGCGGCGGCGGCGGCGGCGGGGGGGCTACGGCGTCGGGCGCCGTGTACTCCCGGATCTCCCCGGGCTCCAGGGGGTCCGGGCCGCAGGGGTCGTGCTCGCTGCAGCACAGCTTGCCGTCCAGCTTGGAGATGAAGAGCAGGCCGTCGCGGTGCTGGGCGCAGTAGGAGCTGGGGCACATCTCGCAGAACGACGCCGCCTCCTTGGTGCAGATGTCGCACTGGTGCCACGGGCACTCCCAGCGGCCTGGGGCACGGCCGCACGCACAGACACGCAGACAAACACATACGCATACACGCACGCAGACACGCGCACAGACACAGACACGCGCACGCAGACACGCAGACACATACACGCACACAGACACTCGCACGCAGACACACGCACAGACACACACATACATACACGCGCACGCAGACACACACACACATACACGCAGACACGCACAGACACATACACGCAGACACATGCACAGACACACACACACAGACACATGCACAGACACACGCACGCACACACACATACACATACGCGCAGACAGACACACGCACAGACACGCACACACAGACACGCACACAGACACACACAGGACATGTTAGAAAACGTTTGGAAAGATGTTGAACATGAACACCCTTACTGTACCGACCGACAGCGATATATTGTTTCACCTTCTTATGACAAATGTACTTTTTGTTAAGTCACTTTGGACAAAAGCGTCCGATAAATTCCCTAAACGTAAATGTTGGGGGTTTTATTCCCTGAAAGGTTGCGCTGTCAAGTTTTCCAGAGGACTACTGGGGGGGTCAAACGTCCTTAGTGGCGACGGCGATATGATCCTTAAGGGAGTGGGGGGGGGTTGGCCTCTGACCTGCGGGCCTCTTGGTGAGGTTGAGGCAGTCGGCGTGGTACACCTTGGGGCAGCCCGCCCTCTTGCAGGACACCATCTGGCCACCGTCCCCGCAGCTGAAACACTCGTCCTCGCGCTCCTTCGTCAGCACGGCTTGGCTCTTCCTCTTGGCCTGGTTCTTCTTCATCCTGCGGCCCTTGTCATCCGTCCGCGGGTTGTTCTGGGTCAGGGGAGAGATCTTTTTTTTTTAATTCATTGCATTCAATTCTGACTTTTTTTTTAAAAATCTACTACAAAATTCCCACTTTCCATCTGGACGTGAACGCAGCACAACACTTTACTTGTTGGGGTTTCCCCATCAATTGCAAATGCAATTCCAGGTTTAAGAAGTAAAAAAAATCGTTCACGTCAAGTCATTTATTTGTGTTCTAGTCATCAGTTGTACCTCTGGGTTTGTGCTAATTTGCAAATAACTAAATAGTTGGCTGACAGAGCTGGCTGTAGCAGCAGGATAAGTCAGGTCTAAAACATAAAACAGGTCTCTTTCCCCCCCCCTCACCTTGGGTCGGACCCCCAGGAAGCCACTGCAGTTGGCCGCTCCGCATTTACACACCGTCTTCCCGTTGCCCAAACACTCAAGGTTGTAGTTGAAGGTCAGCTCGACGCCTGGAACGCAAACACAAACGGCAGGTGCTGTTGTTTTTGTGTTTTGGTGTTGTGTCTCCTCACAATCACACACGTATCATCATCACCCATTTTAAAATGTTCTCTTTTAACACCAGAATGATGACTGCCTTTCCAAGATAAGAAGTACAATCGATAGGGGTGTAACGATACACTCGTTTCATTTCGGTGCGTAGCCCTTGAATAGAGTTTTTATTGATCAGCACACACTCTGAGAGTGTCTTGTCCTGATGTTTTGTGTTGAGCACCACAATGAAAATAAGTCCGGGACTTTATTGTGTTTTTATCCTCAATTGTATTTGACGTCTTTCCATTTGTGTGTAAGGCATTTGTTCGACACAATGTAATAAATCAAATCAAAATCCAATTGTTTAATAAAAGTAAAATAATAAAAAACTGCCGTACCGAAAAAAACACACCGAACCGTGACTTAAAAACCGAGGTACGTACCGAACCGCGACTTCTTGTGTATCGTTACACCCCTTACTAACAATCGATGACAAACGTTTTTTTTTGTATACACGCAATAATAACACAACTTTTGTTCTAGTGCCTCACTAACAGGCCCATCATCCACCGTCCATTACCATGGCAACCTGTGTTCAAAACAAAACAAAACAAAACAAAACAAGAGGACGGAGAGGCCTTTTTTTACCCGCGGGGATGTCGACCAGGGCGAACAGGCCCACGCGCGTGTCCCCGCTCACCGTCCACTTCTGGGTCTCACAGTTGGGCTGGCAGCTGTGGTTCATGAAGCGGGCCTCGTTGCCCTTGGGCCCGGCATCGATGACCCGGTCCTGAAACCCGCAGCACGGAGCAGATCACGACAGGGAGTGTGGGGAGGGGGGGGGAGGATAGAGAGACTCTTCATCTCCTCGTCTGAAGTGCTCATAGTGGGACATTTATGATATGATTCGATGCTAACTTTATTAATCCCCCCCCCCGGACCAAAAGGCTGATTGAGCTGAAGAAAACAAGAGTTCGGGACTCCAAGGAAAAAAATTATCAAGCTCAAGTATTAACACGGCAATGAACACAGAGACCAAGTGTAGGCGGAAACGCGCACGGGGCCTCTTGAGGGACCAGGTAGGACCTACAGGCCCTGACGAAGTCAGAGGTAATGGGTTAATACAATCAAAACAGTCCAATAAACAATAAAGATACAAAGTACTAATACAAACAAAAGTAGAGGCTAAGGGAAAATGCTAAACAACATGCTAAACGATTACCAAACACTATTTGGTAATCTCTTTGACTTCCTGTGACTTTGTTTCCCAGTAAATAATGAAATAACATTTTGAGATTGACAAACACACAGAACATCCAGCACTGCAGCCTCATCTAGAACATGAGCTGCATGGGTGTGTGAGTAATGAGTATAATATAATACCGTTTTTTTTCTTCTTTAACTTTTATTTAAACATAGAAGCTAAATTTGAGTGCCAGGACTCTTTTTCGATTCGGAACGACAAAATCACACAGAGAGATATTTAACAATTATTCACCAAAGGCAAAGTGAGTAGTGGAGAATAGCAGGGGAATAATAATAATATAATAATAATAATAATAAACAAGATAACACTTTTTGCTGGGATTTATTTGTTTTTATTAGCGCGATAAGACGACCGTCACGCGCAATGAAAACAATATCCCCAGTTTGAGATCTCAATCACAGGATATTGCCCAATATCCCGAGATAGCGAACCAATCAAATTGCGCCATCTTAGGAGGTTCACGTGTAGCGTGTACTAAACACAGATAGAGACAAATGAACTCACTGAATGAGTAGGATATAGAAGGCAGCAGAACCAGGGAAACATCAGGGAAATACCAAAAGAAGAACCCCCCCAAAAATATCAACAAAAAATCCCCGCCAATGATTAAATTCACTTCAAACCAAAACAAAGGAAATGGCGCTGGTGTGTCAGCATTAAGGGGCACACGAGGGAGGGGGGCTGTGAGACGTGGGGGGGGGCAGTGAACGCCCGCTGGGTCACATGTCGTTCTCCCCTGTTATCTGTGTGTGTGTGTGTGTGTGTGTCGTGTGTGTGTGTGTGTGTGTGTGTGTGTGCGTGTGCGTGTGCGTGTGCGTGGCCGAGCGTCACCTTGTCCAGAGTCAGCATGTAGAAGTTGCAGATGTCGTTCTCCTGGGCGTGTCTGATCCTGGCTCTGCACTCCTCCTCGTCGATCACCTCCCCGACGTACTCGCTCACAAAGTCGCCCTGGGGGGAGGCCGCAAGCGTTACAGGCTGTTACAGACAGGCTGTTACAGACGGGCTGTTACAGGCTGTTACAGACGGGCTGTTACAGGCTGTTATAGACAGGCTTTTACAGACTGTTATAGACGGGCTGTTACAGACGGGCTGTTACAGGCTGTTACAGACGGGCTGTTACTGACAGGCTGTTACAGACGGGCTGTTACAGGCTGTTACAGACAGGCTGTTACAGACAGGCTGTTACAGACGGGCTGTTATAGACAGGCTGTTACAGACAGGCTGTTACAGGCTGTTACAGACAGGCTGTTACAGACAGGCTGTTACAGACGGGCTGTTACTGACAGGCTGTTACAGACAGGCTGTTACAGACAGGCTGTTACAGACAGGCTGTTACAGACAGGCTGTTACAGGCTGTTACAGACGGGCTGTTATAGACGGGCTGTTACAGGCTGTTACAGACGGGCTGTTACAGACAGGTTGTTACAGGCTGTTACAGACGGGCTGTTATAGACAGGCTGTTACAGGCTGTTACAGACGGGCTGTTACAGACAGGCTGTTACAGACAGGCTGTTATAGACAGGCTGTTACAGGCTGTTACAGACAGGCTGTTACAGACAGGCTGTTACAGACGGGCTGTTACAGACGGGCTGTTACAGACAGGCTGTTACAGACGGGCTGTTACAGACAGGCTGTTACAGACAGGCTGTTACAGACAGGCTGTTATAGACGGGCTGTTACAGACAGGCTGTTACAGACAGGCTGTTACAGGCTGTTACAGACAGGCTGTTACAGACAGGCTGTTACAGACGGGCTGTTATAGACAGGCTGTTACAGACAGGCTGTTACAGGCTGTTACAGACAGGCTGTTACAGACAGGCTGTTACAGACAGGCTGTTACAGACAGGCTGTTACAGACAGGCTGTTACAGACGGGCTGTTATAGACAGGCTGTTACAGACAGGCTGTTATAGACAGGCTGTTACAGACAGGCTGTTACAGACAGGCTGTTACAGACAGGCTGTTATAGACAGGCTGTTACAGACAGGCTGTTATAGACGGGCTGTTACAGGCTGTTACAGACAGGCTGTTATAGACAGGCTGTTACAGACGGGCTGTGACAGACGGGCTGTTACAGACAGGCTGTTACAGACGGGCTGTGACAGACGGGCTGTTACAGACGGGCTGTGACAGACGGGCTGTTACAGACAGGCTGTTACAGACGGGGCTGTTACAGACGGGCTGTTACAGACGGGCTGTTACAGACAGGCTGTTACACACAGGCTGTTACAGACAGGCTGTTACAGACAGGCTGTTACAGACAGGCTGTTACAGACGGGCTGTTACAGACAGGCTGTTACAGACGGGCTGTTACAGGCTGTTGTGCTTTGGTCTTCAGTGAACACACAGAGGATTCATGGCCATGTTCCCCAGAGAGGCGGCTGATCTCTTGATAT
>NC_140280.1:1808379-1813379 GCF_964030765.1 Micromesistius poutassou | reverse complement strand
TTTTTAATTGGTGTGTATTTGTATCAAGCTTGTAGGAGTGTGTTTTTATAAAAGTTGTGGCCAAAGCAATGCTGAAGGCGTCATGATACTCAAACTCCTGTGTTGTCTTTAAGTCTTTACGGCCACAGTTCGGGGGAAAAACATTACGGTGATTTGCACCATTTGACATTTAACAGCCTTCTCTTCCTGCATCCCACTCATAACGAGTTATTGTTAATGAAGCCTCTAGTGAATCACATCTCAACAGAGAGCCTCTCAGTGGGCTGGCCCCTCTGACCTGTAGCGGCCCACTTTGACCCACAGCAGGTCCTTGTAGTGGGGCTTCTTCCCCGCCCGGCAGTCGTTGCAGTACCAGCTCCCCTTGGGCATGTCGATGTTCAGACACTCCCGGTGGAAGGCGGCGGGGCAGGACTCGCAGCACAGCAGGCTGCCCCCTGGAGCACGGGAGGCGCAACGGCAGTCAAAATGAATTGAATCAAACTAGTACGAATCATTGGAACTAATAAAAAATAAGAACTAATAAGATATATTTGAATTCATTATTATTTAACAAAAATGATTAGTTATTATTTTATACTTATTATTTTTATTTACTTACTATATTTTTTGTTTAATATTAATATATTCAATTAATATATTTATATAACATAATATATTAATAAATGATGTATTCATATTATCCATATACATTATACATGTCAGTTAACTTGACTCAAAGGTTTCCCAAACACACAAACACACAAACACAAGCTCAAGGCGAAATATGCCAACAAAAATATATATTCTGCAATAAAATCAGATTTAAATCAGACTAATCTATTACAGATGTGGGGGTGGGGGGGAGCAGGCGTGGTGGGGGGGGGGGGAGCAGGCGTACCTTCGGTGCAGACGAAGCACCAGCTGACGTTGACGTGCTCGTGGTTCTTGACGCCGCGGCGGGCGCTGAAGTGGCTGGGACAGACGATGCTATTGTTGGACAGGACCACGCAGCCCGCTGCCAGGCACACGTCCGTGGCGTGGTAGGCCACGGGGCAGCGCACGCAGCGCATCAGACGGCCTGGTGCGCACGCACACACGCACACGCACATGCAAACACACAGACACACACACACGCACACACATACACACACGTTAGGCTTCAAGGGACCTTGCGGATAACAGATGAGACCCATTGAAACTGAATTGAAAAAAAACAGATAAAAGCAGGCGGACACACAGCAGTCTGTCTGTCTGTCTGCACATTCATACATGTGCAGACAGACAGACGGACAGACGGACGGACAGCTGTTTGTTTGTTTGTTTGTTTGTTTGTGTGTGTTCCCGCTCTCAAAGTGCTACTATGTAGAGAAAGAAAAGTTCATGTTTTTGGGGCACATCGTTCACTGTTTGCAAGGATACGCTTGTTTGCAAGGATACGCCGTGTGTGTGTGTGTGTGTGTGTGTGTGTGTGTGTGTGTGTGTGTGTGTGTGTGTGTGTGTGTGTGTGTGTGTGTGTGTGTGTGTGTGTGTGTGTGTGTGTGGGCTACCTCACGAACACACTGGACTCAAGTTACTAAATAAAACTAAAAGGTTCAGTAAATCACCACCAGCTCAACAACATCAAACGGGCGGCACCAGGAGCCGCGTGTGTGACGCAAAAATCATCACATACGGCATCACATATCACGAGCTCCCTGCCGATGTCAGGAACGCATGTCAGTTGCTCACCAGCTTCCGCAAAAAGACTCAAAACTCACCTGTTCAGAGTTCACCTAGACTCTACATAGCCATTCCGCCCCCCCCCCCCCGCCCACTATTGTCTGTTGTACGTCCTGGCACTTAACGAACGCACTTAATGTACGTTGTATTTATTCATAGTACTTAATTGTGCAGCATCTGCAGTAGCCTAGCTGTCACTGCTGTTCACGGGGGAATGGGTTGGCCTACAGTTGTGTCAGTACTTTGCACTTGGTTCTGTGAACGTCTTTGCTGTACCGACGGCGATATATATATATTGTTTCACTTCTTATGAAAAATGTACTTATTGTAAGTCGCTTTTGGATAAAAGCGTCTGCTAAATGCCCTAAATGTAAATGTAAAAAAATACATACATTTACGGCGCCCGGAGGGGGGGTGGGGGGGAGACGCTCGGAGCGCGGGGGGGGGGGGGGGGGGGGGGGGGGCGCTCGGAGGAGGGGGGGTACCTTTGGAGGCGGCCGGGTTGCTGGGATTGGCCAGGAAGCAGGCGAGGCAGACGTGGAGGGAGCAGCGGAAGCCCCGGTTGACGGGCGCGGTGGGGGCGTGGCCGGCGGCGCACTCGCCGTGGTAGAACTTCCCGCACACGGGGATCACGCAGCGCCGGGTGTCCCCGCCGCGCTTCCTGCACACGAAGCACGTGTGGAGCCCTGCCGCAGAGAGGAGGAGGAGGCGGGACGGGTCAGAGGAGAGAGGAGAGAGGCAGGGGGGCCCCCGCCGTCACCCAGGAACACAGCCATACCTTGGGCTTTTTGACTGAAGGCGGATTCATACCACTCCACAGAGCGCTGTACGTAGACACGGAGAGCCCTCTCCGTCGACGGAGAGCCCGGCGGAGACCCTCTCCGTAGCTCTACGTGCGCATACAATATTTTTTAACTATCCGTCGAGGCAACGGAGACGGACGGAGACGCCGAGGGCTGTGATTGGTCCTCTAACAAAATCATTTCCGGAATCACTTTCCCCCGGTTTGACTTTGCACCTTATGTACTTTGTACATTGTTTACTTTGCACATTAAGGACCAATAAAACACCAAATGAGATTTGAAAAGCTTTGGAAGTTTATCTTCAACACCGTTTACATTAGTAGTAGTCTGCATATAAGATCGATCGGGCGGCGAATTGCATATTGCGTGTCCTACAGCCCGACGGAGAACTGCGAATGCTCGAGGGGTCTCCGTAGTTACGGAGTCGGATTACGGATTCCGGATACGGAGTAGTATACTTTAGGCTTAAAGGCTCCTACCCTTATACCCTTGAATATACTGTGATACTGTGAAGTACTGGTACTTAGCCACTTTATAATTGATCATTTATATTGTTTATACCGTCTGTTTTGTTTGCCCTGTTTGGTCTGTTTGTGTTGTATTTTTATAAATAAGAACTGCTGTTTTCCTGCTGTGGAAAACAGCAGTGTTTTCCACTGCTGCTGCGACTGTGGCTATCTACCCACTTGGGGGGGTGGGGGGGGGGGGTGAACGGGGCTGAAGTGGGCTAGGATTTTCATGTAGTCGCATGGATGACTCCCGATATCTGGACTAAAACGCTGACGCTCAGAGGTAAGCCCGTGACTTACTACCTTGCAATCATAAACGGCTTAAACCTGCTGCTTGACAATCTACCGGAGCAACAACTCCTCCTGTCCAGCCTGCCAGAGCGCTGGCCTGAAACGGCGCCGGGAGCGTTCCGCTGATATCATCGGCGGCGTTCATTAGACAAGGAGTCGATATAAATCCAGCAGCGGTGAGACAGATCTCCCTCGCGGACTCCCTCATTGCTGTCTACGTGGTTGGACGTGCTCCCGCAAGATTTGTCATGTTTTCAGGAGGAGGCGCGGATAATCAGGCAGGAGTGCTCCTGTGCCGACCCCCCGCATGTTCCCAGTGAGGACCAGCGGCCCAACCGGAGGCAAGGCTGATCGACGTATTTAACGATTATTCGCCAAAGAGGTGAATGAGGTGAATAATTGTGGGGAATTGTGGGGAATAGCTCCCCGAGACCGAAGGACGAGAATCAGGCTATTCACGGAGCCTGAGGTGAATAATTGTTTTCGTTTATACTACACGTGAACACTCCAAAAAAACAACAACAAGATAACACTTAAGATAACTAACGCCGGGATTAATTAGTTTTTATTAGAGTGACGAGACGACCGTCGAACAATATCCCCCAGTTTGAGATCTCAATCATGGTGGGATATTGCCCAATATCCCGAGGTAGTGAACCAATCAAATTGCGCCGTCTTAGGAGGTTAACGTGTAGCACATATACTAAAGTCATATAGTGTGTACTGCCCAAATCGCTCCTGCCTTGGTCTTCGCCTCGGGGGCAGCAGCCTTAAGGTATATTTAATATAATCTAAATGCCCGTTGGTCTATCAGTACAACTCCATTGCTATTGTCGAATACAAAAGTGAAGTTCAGCATGTTCCATTCCAAAACTCATTCACTCACTCATTCACTCACTCTTTCATCTTCATCTGACAAATGTACTGTATGTGCTAAATGCCCTAAATGTAGATGTTTAATGTCCTAAAAAAAAAGCTAGTGAATGTAAGCACACGAGCACGAGCCAAGAGCGCACAAGCATTTGTGCCTCGTGAACCACGCTTCGCCCCACACCGTCCCCCGATCAGCAGAGCTGCCCCCTGCTGGCGCACAGGAGCATCCGTCGTACCTGATTTGCACTCTGGGCAGACGAACTTCCCTTTGGGCGCCTGGGCCAGCGAGATGCAGGCCAGGTGGAAGGCCCCGCAGCACTGGCCCTCGCAGAGCAGCAGCTCCCCGGACTTCTCACACACCTGGAACGCAAAACCGCAAAGGTTCAGGAACCGGGGGGGACCTCGTGGTCCCCCCAGCTGGTTTTCCGTGTGGTCTACGGACACGCGGAAACCAGCGGAACCAGCCAATCCCCTGGGGACCCTGGATCTCACAGAGCAAGGTAGCGTACCGCGGAACCACCGGCCCACTGGGTAGACCGACGCGCACCTGTTCCGTGTTCAATGTTGTCTCAGTTAGTGCAATGTTGTTTTCGTTAGTGCAGCAACGGCGGTTTGACGTTAACGTGCGATTGCTTTGGTTTGCTGAGTTAAGTTAAGTTAAGTTAAGTTATCCTTTATTTATCCCTTTTTGGGGGAAATTCTTTCTCTGCTTTTGACCCATCTGGGAGCCGGTGAACACCCAGAGCAGTGGGCAGCCGCAGTGCAGCGCCCGGGGAGCAGGTGGGGGTTTCAGGTGCCTTGCTCAAGGGCACCTCATCCGTGGATG
>NC_140280.1:1788379-1803379 GCF_964030765.1 Micromesistius poutassou | reverse complement strand
CAGCCCGGCGTCCAACCCTCTCTCTTCCAAAGGCACGGCGGCGGTCCGACTGTCGCCCTCCTTCACGGCTCCACACCCCTCTGTCACCACGACGACGCCGCCGCCGCCGCCACCCTTCCCCGCGTCCGTCCGGACCTGTCCCCCATCCCCGCTACGCGCTCCCCCGCCGGACGAGGGCTCCAGGCCGGGGAACCCAGGACCAGAGCCCGCCGGACCGCAGGGAACCCGGGCCTTCTTCCTCCTCGCGGGGTTGACGGGTCTCTTCCTCCCGCCGGAGCCTTTGGGCGGCTGGCCTGTCCTCCGGCCGCCACCGTTCTGCGCGCTGTTCTCGTTCGCCGGGGTTTTAGCGTCGTCCGGGACGGCGAGCCCGGCTCCGTGGGCACCGCGGGTCGTTCCACGGCGAGGAGGACCCTCTCCCGACGTCCCGGGGACCAGCGACGGCTCCTGCTTCACGTGGGACCCCGCGGGGCCGATGTCCAGCTCCAGGGGGGCCCCGTCGCGGTCCCGTGTGTCGTGCAGATCCTTCAGCAGCATGAGGAACGTGCTGAACTTATAGTTCGTGTCGGGCTTGAACGAGAGCGGCGTGCCGTCGCTCTCGTTGGTCACCGACTGCAGAGAGACCTCCTTTATGTTTTTGAACTGATTCAGGAAGGAAAAGGACGACTTGGTCGAAGAGGAGGAGGAGGAGGGGGAGGAGGAGGAGGAGGGGGAGGAGGTGTCAGAGGAAGGGTTTTCCTTCTTGGTTTTGACCTTCGCGGTCAGCGGGATGAAGTCCATGGGTGGAGTGGGGGACACGGGGAAGTCTTCGTCCTCGCTCTTGACCTCAACCTGCGCGTCATTCGCGTCTGAAAAACTCCCTCCGGACGACAGAGCGCCGCTGCCGGCGGAGGGCCCGTCCCGAGGCCCCGTCTTCGTGGGCTTCGGCTTCGCGCCGGAGCCCTTCTTGGCCCCCGTCGTGGACGAGGAGGCGTCTGAACTCTTCCCTTCGTCTCCGTCTGTTGTTGTTTTTTTTTTGGACCGCTTTGCACTCTTCTCCTTCCAGTCGAGCTCCTTCAGCGCTTTCTCCCTCTTGAGCCGCTCCGCGTCCTGCAGCGCTTTCAGAGCTCTGGTCATCAGGCGGTTGCTGGCCGGCAGGTGCGCGGGCTGAACGTCGATCGTGTGATCCAGCGATCCGTTTGGACTCTCTTTGGATTCGTCTCCAAGTGCCGGTGGTTCTTCTTCTGGAGGTTTGCTCACGTCCATCGAACACGGTTCTTCGGGTGCTGCAGCAGAGGCGTGCACAGCTTCGACGGACGATTCCGCTTGCGCTTCGGAAGGCCGGGACGTCACGCCGTTGAGTCCATGAACGGCATTCGTGTTTTTAGGTTCTGCGACGTTTAACTGGTCAGTGGGTTCGCTTGTTGTGTTTTTGGTATTGATCATGGACATCCATTTTACTTCTGGGCCTTTTGATTGATTAGTCTTACTAGGTGTTTGCAACTTGCTCTCTTGGGACCATCGCGTTTTGTGAAAAGGTTTGACAGTCACGCCCATAGCAGACAAATTATTAACCGATATGCTTTTGGATTCTAAACTGGGAATTTCCTTTAAGGACTCCTTCAACGCAAATTTAGAAATTGAATCGCTGCTTTCTAATTTTTCTACTTTCTTCTGCCGGGTGCTGCTATCGCTGAAATCGTTTTGTGCCGAGTTTACTGACTGAATGGCACCAGAGGTCGAAACTATCTGCTCCTCTAAGCTTGGTGACTGAACTGAAGGACTGTCAGATAAATCTGTAACCTTTGTCTTATTACTTTCAACAGGATACGTTTCCTTAGCTAATTTGCCAATTATGTGACCGACAACATTTTCAGATTTTTCTGAATCTTCAGTAGTGAGTAGAGGACTAGAGGACGGCCTGCGTTCAGCCGGCGAATGGTCTGACGGGTCACTGAGACAGTCGTTTATGTTGCCGACCGGGATACTTTCTAGTTTAGAGTTAGGGTGATCCAGCGGTTTAGTAGTGCTTACACTCTCAAGCTTGGTCCTTTGCGATTTGGCAGCCGATTTCTTTTTTTGTTTGTCATTCGATTGATTTGTGAGCTTCTCGGTCACAATACAATCATCACTCAGACTTTTGGGAGGGATCATTTCTGCAGGCTTATGTGAATGCCCTGGATGGTCCGGAGGTGTTCCAGTTTCTTCACACAGGCTGGTCTTATTTTTGTCTTGCAACGATGGCTGGGAAACCGCCACTCCAGTCACAGTGTGGTTGACACCGTTGACGTGTGTCCTTTTACTGACTACAGGTAGGACCTTCTTCTTACAGGGAAGTTTACCAAAGAGAGTGCGATCGGGTATGGGGCTTGTCGTTTTCGGTCGTCTGTCTTTGCCAGCTTTGCTGAACCACAGGCCTCTGTGAATCTCAGGCTGTTTGGTGACTTCCTTGACAACGGAGGAAGAAGGAGCCTGGGTGACTAAAGGCACAGGCTGGACTGCTTTGGGCTGGCGCTCAAGGGCTTTGGGACATAAAATCTTGGGGACAGATTCAAGGTCGGAGTAAGGGCATTCGCCGGCCACTCGGTCGGACAGCTCCTGGTTACTGTGGGCGTTTCTGGAGTCTTTACTACTGGTGCAGGTCGTAGGACTCCTGGTTTTATTTTTAACAGAAGGCTTTCTTAAAGTGCTTGGCCTCTTTGTTTTGCCCGGGCAGTTGTCAGATTCCTCGGTCACGTGACTTGGTGTAGACGCCTCAGAAACCGGAGCGGGAGTCGGTTGGACTGAGCTTTTTGTTTCCGACGTGGAGACGTGGTGAAAGGCATCGTCTTTCAGGGAGGAAGCCCTTCTGGACATTTCCTGGAAGGAAACCTCTGCTTCGGTGACACTGAACTTCCAGGCCTCCTGGTATCGCTTGGCGATCTGTAAGCACATGAAGCTTGTGTCAATATCAGTCGTACGATTCAAAGGTTATCACATTTCTTTGGCCGGGTAACATTAACAAGTTAATAAGATCTAATCCTTGGTAAGAATAAATCAGTTTCAATGCAAATGGTTGGACTAATAATAATAATAATAAGGATGAAGAGTGAATAATGAATTAAATGTTCTATGCATGGTAATAAAATGTGTATTACAATGCATGAATTGTGCATAAGTTATGCATAAACAGCACTCACAGAATATTTGTAGTTGTTTTCCCTTTGCCTGCCCCTCCGCCGCAACAGGGGGAGCTGTTCGAATTCAAAGCCGCCGTTGAACGAGTGAGTGGCTCTCCCTTCCACCCAGGCATGCTCCACTGTCTTCCCAAAGGTCCTCACGTAGTACAGCCGACAGGGTCGATCACTGGGCTCTGCAGACAAACACACAAACACACAAGTTCATTTTCTACGACTGGACAAACAGCAGGGACGTGAACCGGGTGTCTGTCTGTCCATGTGCTGGGTTCAGAACCGCTGATGGAAAATATTTAATTTGTTAAGTTGTTTTCTCGGGTTATCCAAACCGATCCTCTGGTGAACTATTTATATATTTGGCGAACTTCAATGACTTACCAATGTGTCCATTTCATCCCGTGCGGTTGGGGAGCACACAGGATCAAATTGGACATCATTGATTATAGATTACAGTGTTTCGCTCAATTAAGATCCACACACACGTCGGTGTGAGGTTCAGCGCTGAGAGGGCCTACCTTTGACCCGGTGATAGATTCCGTTGGTGGGGTCCACGACCACCTGAGAAGGCCACCAGGGTCTTCTGTTGAACTTGGCCCAGATAACCTCACCCTCCAGGAACTTTAAAGGGGGGACCGATCTCTTCTTCGGACTGCAGGGCTGTGAGAAATGTGGGCAGGAAATCCACTGTCAATCATTCAACATTGAATTTTAGTTAAGCGTTATTAATTCTAAATACATGTCAGTTCTTGAAGAAAATAAAACAAGGTTCCATAGCCTTATTCTGCTTCAGGGGATGATAAAACAAATGTCATAATAACTCTGGCCAAAGCCGCCTTTTATTCTTATTGTAGTATAATAAACAAAGCTTAAAAAAAAAAATCAACCTTATTTACCCTGACACTGCTCCACGTCAAGGATTATCTTTATTGGCAATAATAATTGCAATAATATCAAAACGATGGCTTAAATTTGCTTGCAGCCAAGAAAGCTTTCAATTTTTAATCCAAAACAGCGAAAGGTCACCAAATATTTGCTCAACTATGAGCAGTAAGCATCTATAAACTATGTGTTACAGAGCTGGTTTCCATTTCAGGGAAAGTGATTTGGTTTGTACCAAAACAATGTAGTGACATGCTAGATGCCTTTATTGAGTAAATTAATTTGTATTGAAATGTTGAATAGTTTATTAAGAAAAAAAAAGGCATAGGATTGAAACATACTCCATAATGGTGATTAGTGCTCCATGCAGGAGTGTCCTGGGAGCAGACAAAGGGGCATGACACTCCTAGTATCGTATTGTAGTGTATAGTGTACTGTATTGTGATTGTGTATGTACTACCCTCTTTGTGTACTTATATCTGCGTCTTGTAATCCTGTGTGTGGGATGGACCACTTGGTTTGCGGCATGACACGAAAATAAACATCAACATCACCGTCATCACCACCACCATCATAGTAGTAGTAGTAGTAGTAGTAGGCTGAAACAACCACTTGCCATTGGATTCTCTACGGTGGTACTTTCAAACCCAAAGAACTCGCTGTCACTCTCCCACTCGCTCTCCGACTCCTCCCAGTAGCGTCGCCGCTGGCCCGAGCGCTGCGACCGGGTCACCACCTTGCCCAACGGCGCCGCCGGCTTCGCAGCGTCCTCCGGGGCGACGGTGGCGTCGGAACGCGACACCCTGGGGGGCTCGGACTCTGGAGCGGCCGCTGGGTTCGGCGGCCGTCCTTGCTCCTCTGTCGTGCCTGGAGAACGCCGCCGCCGCCGCCGCCGCTCCTCCTCCACCCCCTGGCCTTCGTCCAAACCGTCGCCGCCGCCGCCGTCACCGCCGCCGCCGTCGTCGTCCATGTCCGGGTTGACGTCATCGTCCTCAAACAGCGACGATTCAAAGTGGAGGAGGCCGTTGGCGAAGGGGCTGTTGCTGTTCAGGGAGAAGGCCGGGCTGGGCGGACCAGAGTCACTGGAGTCGTCGCTCTGCTCCCGGTTCGCCCGCCCCGCCGCCGCGCTGCTGCTGCTGCTGCTGCTGCGCTGAGTGTGAGCGAGAGGGTGGTGGTCATCGTCACCACCGTCGCCGTCACCGCCGCCACCGCCGCCACCGCCGCCACCGCCGCCGCCGTTCTCCCCGATCGAACCGTCACCCCGGACGGCGTTCTCTTGGGTCTTGCTCTCCTTCTGGTGCGCCCTTCCTTCCCACTCCCACTCAGCGCGTCCCTCCCCCGGGCCCCCACCGGACCCCCTCCCAGAGCGGGGCGGCTGGGGCCTGCTGCTGCTGCTGCTGATGGCGGTGGCGGCGGCGGTGGCGGTCAGTCTTTGCAGCCGCCTCAACGGGCTGTACGGGGAGGTGGAGGAGGAGGAGGAGGAGGAGGGGGGGGGCAAGGGCGACAGGTGGGGGGAGGCTGGAGTTTTGGCGAGCCCGTAGAGCGACGGGTGCTGGCGGAAGGACGAGCCGCTGGCCGACATGGTCAGAGGGCAGCCATGACGCGGGGGGCAGCCTGGAAGTAGGGGGTGGAGTCTCGGCCAGAGGTCAAAGGGCAGCTGGAATGTTGGGCCCGTCTCCGGGGCAACGCACATGGCCCTGTCGTTCTGCTATCATTGCTCCTTCCTGGGGAAAAAAAATAACATATAAACAAGACACGTGTTGCGTTGGCCTACTTTCAGTTTCCCCCCCCCCACCAGCACGCTAGCCATTCAAGACGCCGTCAAAACAGAACACGGCACTGGACTTCATCACGCACGTCATCATTCAACAGTGCAACATTTTTAGCACAACTATTAATAACAGTGAAAAACGTTAAAAGTGATCAAACACAATCTTAAACCGGTCTGCTTTTAAGTGGTCAGCGGACATGAAAAAGGGAGGTTTCAACTCTAACGGGTGTCGCTGCTGTGATCGCACGTCCCGGTAATGGTCGAGTGTAAACAGAGGACAAGCCTGGTGGTTACCTCACGGCAGTCAATTCGCAACCCGTCTGCACAGCAACGCCGCCCGGAAGAGGGGAATGGAGTCGTCCGGTGTGCATATGGCCAGTACGTCACGTCATGCAACAACGTTACACACACGCACACTCTGCTAACACGCCGAACCTGCCCATCGGCAGCGAAGGGTTAACTATATATGCAACGAATGAACCCAAACCCGCTCGTCTTGTGTTATTGGGATCCAGATCAAAATGGCATGTCATGTCGGCGCCCGTCCGCCAACCCGGGGCTACATGTCATCCGCCGCCCGCCGAACAGAGACACAACATAGCACGAACATGCATGAATGACACCCGCCGAGTTCATCTGCACATACACACTGACGTGCGCGCACACACACCTACACACACACACACACACACACACGCTTCCCTCCGACGGACGTACGGTCATTAAACAAAATCACGGATCAGACACCGGTGACACCGATCTGCCGCGAGAATCTTACCATTCCATGAACACCCACCGCAAAAGCCACTGTTAAACAATCCGTTTCTGTGTGTAAATGGGATAATTCCCCATTTTTTGAAAGCGGATGCGGAGAATCCCGGCGGCAATACTACTAGGCCTGGATCCCGGTGCACGTCCACCCCCCCACCCCCCCTCTCGACCCCCCCACCCACCCACCCCCTCTCTCTACTTGCGCCGTAGCCCGGTCCAGCGGCCCCTATAAAACAGCCAAAGTGTTTCGACCACTCCACTAACAACGACGTACGGCTGCGAGGCGCGTGAGCATCACCACTACAACTTTATCACCTCCCATCCTGAACGCACACGGCAAAACCCATCATTTAATTAAATAGACAGAGCCTGCCGAGAGAGACGGACCTGCCCCTTGTGAGCCCCCCCCGCCTGCTCCAAATTGTGACTGTGCGGACGGACAATCGTCACCGCGGCTGCACCCCCCTCCCGGGGCTTCCCGCCATAGGTTCTGGAGAGGTATTCAAACACCAAACAGAGATGACAGTCTCACCCACTCCCCCCCCCCCCTCCCGCGCCATATGACCAACACATACAGCCCTTTAGAAATGACCCGCCCCCCCCCCCCCCTATATTATAGCAATTATCCTCTCCTGGAATAGGCTGCTATCACCTATACTTCAGAGACGCCAAACTTGTGCCAACAAATGGCATCACCAGAGCGCGCTGTGGCCAAGCATGCGGCCTAAACGAGTTACGTTAAAACGCCCCGTATGTAAAAAGCATTGAATCGTAAAAGGTACCCGGAAAAAGACCCGTTTTTTTTTTTTGGTTTCCCCTTTTCTGATGTGTTGCTTGTGGAGTCCCTGGTCTCTCTTCTCACCCGCTCCTCCAAAATGGACTCCTCCTGCCTGCCTGCACGGCAGCAGCAGGCCACACAGTGTTAACGCATCATGCTCGATCACAAGTTCACCCAGCAGCGCACCCACTCTGAGTCCCTGCGTTGCCGTGCTCTCGTAGTAGCTCTGAAAAAAACGTTTTGCAGGCTGTCATATAGGTATATTTTAGATATCCACCAAAGCACAGAGTGAGAGAGCAGAGCAACGCCTTCGCCCAACGCTTGTTTTCCACCGTCTACTACTTGGTTTATGAAACGCAGCGTGGGCCACGGTACTGCAGCAAAGTAATGGCATTTTTGGTTTTGAAGGAAACCATTCCGGACGTCAGACATAGAAACAGACATGTCTGACTCCGACGAACGAATCACACAGCGCCAGTTTTCGACTTCGGGGGGGGAACTGGTTGGGCTTTAGGTTGTCCGTGTTGGCGAGTGAAATGTCAGCCATGGGGACGTGCGCTGCTGCAGGACAGGATCCCAGCTGAGTCGCGCTGCGCGGGGACAGCCGACCACACAGTGTGGTACTCCTTCTGTGATCTGAACAACGGCTCTTATTCCACCCGTTACCACTAGGCCTACACAGTGTCATTGAAATCGTGAATTAAAAAGCAAACGCCTTTATAATACCAGCTGAACACAAAAGCGCACTCACACACACACACAAACACACACACAATAATCTCCCTCGTCGAAAACGTTTCTGACCCTCGGGGTGACTTTCAGTCGTTTGTCATGTGATTTACACTCGTTAGTGTGACCTATACATTCGTTCGTTCAATTTGTGAATATCCATGGAAGGAATTGGCCGATTTAGCGTCTTCGCAAAGTAATGGGTGGGCAGTGTTGGGAGAGCGAGGGGGAGAGAGAGGGACGTCGAGGCCTGCTGCAATTTGGGATCTAGTCAAACAGCACCCTCAGCGGATCAAATGAGGACTGCGTTTTGTAACCACTTTAGGTGCGGCAGGGTGGCAGACAACGTTGTAGCTAAACTAAATATTAAAACATTGACATCCTAATTGTGTTACATGCCATTTTCCAATTTATGTTTGAAATTACTTTTCATTCAATGTTGGAAACCTAGCTGATATGTGGCCGACTCTTTTACCCCGGACACGGCTGATGAGTTGGACTTCATTTTAAAGACAACACATCTGACCCTGTTAAAGCTACTAAAGCTGGCATACGTGAATACGTTTAGTTAACAGGCTAACTGAATCAAACTCATTTACTTGATAGGGATGTTTTCTTTGTTACGGAAGAGGATGGGCCACGTGTGTTTATTCTTTTGGAGTTCTGATTTTGAAATCAGAATTCTGACTTTAATCTCAGAATACTGAGTTTAAAATCTGATTCCTGAGATTAAAGTCAGGATAAAAAGAGTTATGAATTCTCTGAAACAAGAGCTCTGAAACATTAACATGTGGCCCTAATCCTCTTCCGTATCTTCCATACGTACGGGTTTGACAAAAAAATGTAACAGTAATAATTTGTGCCGTCAGTTAAGCGCGTTATTAACGGCGTTAACGCAAACCCATTTGAACATTGAATGATTGTGTGAATGACTGCTCCAAGTGAGAATGTTAGTGTGGAATTCAACACTACAGTATATGGCAATGTTGTTTTCAATAAAAAAAAAAATAATTTGCACAAAGCAAGCCGATCCACTTTTCCATGTTGATAACAGCATTAAAATGAGAAATAATAATAATAATAATAAATAATGGGACAAAAAGAAATCAAGGGACATTTAGAATAGATAAAAATGTGCGATTAATTGCGAGTTAACTATGACATAAATGCGATTAATCGCGATTAAATATTTTAATCGTTTGACAGCACTAGTAGTAATACAAATAATTTGGATGGGTACTTTCCGCACACACCTTGTGTTGAACCTGAAGGGGGCGTTGCTTTTCATCATTACAGACGGCCCCCGTCGTTGAGAGAAACACATCCGTTCAGACTTGATCTTTGACATTTTGCAGGATTGCAAGTCACCAAACGCTAAGAGGTTCACATGTTGCTTCATGCCACTGTATGATGCTGAGAACACATGAAACGATGATACAAATACATTTAGGAACTGAAAATATAGTGGCCATTTGTCATGGGGAAGGAGAGCGTTTGTTTGGACCCAAATGCTCGACACAGTGAGACTGACTGAGTAAATGATAAGAGTCTTTACTGAGGGCAACTAATAAGTAGAGGCGGGAAAAGGGGTTGATGGCAGGCCCGTAGTCGGACAGACGAGGGTTCAGCGACGGGAGGTCAGACTGATCACAGGGAGAAGAAAGTTTAGCAGAAGCGACGGAACACTAATATAACCAACAATCTTAACACCTTGTTAGCACTACCACAACTTCAATCATACAGAAACCTATGCTGCTATTTCCTCTACATGTAGGCTACATAGTAGGCTACTCTAGGCAGGCAGAGTTATTATTATTATATTATATCATTATTATTGTTATTTTTGTGAAATTAATATTCATAAACGAGTAATGTATGGTCTTTCCCCCCCCCCACTGGTTGACAATGGTTGGGGCCCCTGGGCACGGGCCAAAGGGCCCTTATGGATAATCCGGCCCTGACCTGGCTCCCAGGTGGTAGAAGTGGACTTCGTGTCGCAATTTAGCGTGTAGGGTTACTGTCCACCGAGACACGTAGTGCCCGACAAACAAGGTCTCAGGCAAAAATATTGTTCGTTTTGGATTCACTCTGTGACTACAATGGCGTACACGTCATCCCTAGTGGACGACCTGACCTGTTCGGTTTGCTGTGACATCTTTGAAGACCCTGTTCTCCTATCGTGTAGTCACAGTTTCTGCAAAGGCTGTCTGCAGACATGGTGGACGCAAAACCTGGAACAGCAGTGTCCACTTTGCAAGAGGAGATCTTCAAAGACCGAACAACCCAGGAACATTGCTCTGAAGAACCTGTCGGAGGCCTTCCAGCGGGAGAACGCGGATCTCTGCCTTCTGCACGGTGAGAAACTCAAGCTCTTCTGTCTCGATGACCTGGAGACGGCGTGTCTCATCTGTCGAGATTCTGAAAAACACACCAACCACAGATTCGTTCCTGTGGATGAAGCTGCCCCCAGCCGCAGGGAAGAAATGCAGGAATTACTAAAACCCCAGAAGGAGAAGTTAAACGACTTCGTTGAGACCAAGAGAAAGTGTGAGGTCATGGCAGCGCACATTAATGTCCAGACCGCGCACACCGAGAGACAGATTCAAAAGGAGTTTGAGAAGCTTCACCAGTGTCTTCAAGAGGAAGAGAAGTCCAGGATCACTGCGCTGAGAGACGAAGAGCAGTTGAAATGTCAGAAGATGAATGAGGAGATTGAGGAGCTGTCGAAGCAGATAAAAACCATATCGCACACAGTCACCGAGACGGAGCAGCAGCTGAGGGCTGGAGACGTTTCCTTCCTGAAGAAGTTCAAGGCTACAAAAGAGAAAGTAGCCCAGCCCCGACCCTCGCCAGCTCTACCACAGGGAGCGCTGCTGGACGTGGCCAAACACCTGGGCAACCTGGCCTACGCAGTCTGGAAGAAGCTGGAGGAGAGCGCCTCCTACTTTCCTGTGATCCTGGACCCCAACACCGCTGCCCCCGATCTCCACCTGTCTGAGGATCTGACCAGCGTGAGATGTGGAGCGAGGCAACAGCTCTCCGAGAACCCAGAGAGGCTGAAGTATGGCGTGCTGGGATCTGAGCCACTTGAATCAGGGACCCACACCTGGGAGGTAGAGGTGGGAGACAGCACTGAGTGGGAGGTTGGTGTTAGCATGGTACCTATCTACCAAGAAAACCAGCGACCAGGATATCATAGCTTTAGCTTGTTGTTCTCTCTGCATCACAGCATCATTGGTGTTAATTGTTTTAAAATGGGGTTACATAAAGGTAGATACCGATTTTCATCAAATACATCTGGAGAATGGGTTGATCTCCCAGCGATGCAGAAGTTACAGAGGATCAGAATGAAGTGGGATCGGCCCACTCGTGAACTGTCCTTCAGTGATCCTACAACCAACCGGACAATAGGCACATGGATCACCACATCATGGTCTGCAATATTTCCATTTATCTGTTCCACTGGTACAGTTCCTTTGAAGATTTCCCCGGGGAAGGAGCTGTAACAGTGGGGCCTGGGAGTTAGGAACCATGTGAGTGTACCTGTACTGCTCTTTATTTCTGTGTTGTAAACCATATTCTGTATTGTACTTGTCGATCCGTAAGCGATGGAAAACAGAACAAGGATTTAAAAAAATGCAAATAATAATCTAAAGGCATGCATGTTTCCTTGTTATATACATACATGTATACATTGTTTCCTAATTACGTAAGATCGTGTTATAGGTTTAATATGTACAATATTATGGATTACTACTAATTAAGTTGAACAGGGTTATATGCTGTGTAAATGTACTATTTAAGTTTGACTGGGGTTAATGTTGTGTAAATGTATTACTGATTAAGTTTAACAGGATTACCTGTTGTGTAAATGTGTGACATAACAAAGTATTATTATTATTAGTTATTAAATCGATCAGGGTGATTGCTGGGGGAGCTTCAGTGGTAATTATGAAGAGAAGTCCAGGATCACTTCGCTGAGAGGCGAAGAGCAGTTCAAATGTCAGAAGATGAATGAGGAGATTGAGGAGCTGTCGAAGCAGATAGAAACCATATCGCACACAGTCACCGAGACGGAGCAGCAGCTGAGGGCTGGAGACGTTTCCTTCCTGAAGAAGTTAAAGGCTACAAGAGAGAAAGTAGCCCAGCCCCGACCCTCGCCAGCTCTACCACAGGGAGCGCTGCTGGACGTGGCCAAACACCTGGGCAACCTGGCCTACAAAGTCTGGAAGAAGCTGGAGGAGAACGTCTTCTACTTTCCTGTGATCCTGGACCCCAACACCGCTGCCCCCGGTCTCCACCTGTCTGAGGATCTGACCAGCGTGAGACGTGGAGTGAGGCAACAGCTCCCTGAGAACCCAGAGAGGCTGGAGTATGGCGTGCTGGGATCTGAGCCACTTAAACCAGGGTACACCTGGGAGGTAGCGCTCAGTGGGAGGTTGGTGTTAGCATGGTACCTATCTACCAAGAAAACCAGCGACCAGGATTTTTTTTTTTTTTTTTTACAGTCGTTTCTGCAGAGCACCCATGTTGTTAATTGTTTTAAAATAGGGTTACATAAAGGTAGAGATCAGCATCATCACATCAATCTGGAGGATGGGTTGATCTCAAAGCAATGCAGAAGTTACACTGCAATGCAGAAGTTACATCGGTATGGATTTGGATCATACTACGACCAGTTATTATAAAGTGTCTTTCAGTGATTGTCAACCAGACAATACACTCGTTCATTGGTTGTACTGTTACCATTTATCCGTAACACTGATACAGTTCCTTTGAAGATTGGGGTGGACTGGTAGTAGGAAACGATGTGAGTGTACTGGTACTGCTGTTCATTGTGTTGTTTAATGTGTTGTATACCATATTCTATAGTGTCCTTGTTGATCCGTAAGTGATGGCAAACAGAACAAGGATTTAATAAATGCATCTAAAGACGCATGTTTCCTTGTCACATGGTCAGAGACGAGTGTTGTGGTTATAGTTTCCTAATTACATCAGATCAGGTTATATGTTTAATATGTACAATTATGAATTATAACTAATTAAATAGAACAGGGTGATATGCTGTGTAAATGTGTGACTTAACCAAGTATTATTAGTTATTAAATCGATCAGGGTGATTGCTGGGGGAGCTTCAGAGGCAATTGGAAGGCCTAATTGTCATTTTGATTTTAAAGTCAAAAATTCATTTTGTCGGTGCCGTTAAAATAGCATTTAGGCTATAATCGTTTACAACGGCACCGACAATCCAAAAAAACAGTCGAAACTAGATGGAAAAAGTGTGTAGTTCAAAACGTGACGCAGCTTTTACTTCTTCGCCACCTACAGAGTTTGTTATGTACGATCATTCAAAAAACCCATGTTATTCCCCATAGACATTTGACCGAGGGAACCGGGAGCCTCGGAGGCGGGACTTATTCTTAGGTCTTTGTGTACATATTCTTAGGTCTTTGTGTACATACTACAGTGACATGCAGCGGCCACTAAGGGGCAGCAAAACATTTGTGATGAGAGCGTGTGGGAGTCCGCTCGCCATCCCTCGGAATACAAGCGCTCCCTACCAAGGTCGTGACAAGTAGACGATTTGAGTTCAAACCGGGGGAATTCGATTGATCTTGTGTAGCCAATGTTTGTATCCATGGGCAAATCTAGTGACTGTTGTTGTGGCTGACTGGAGAAATGCAAGGGTAGGCCTATCAACAAAATCGATGAGGACGTTCTGATACCAGTTAAACATTCCTTTAGTGTTCATGCTCGTGTATATTAATGAGATTTTGAGATGTATATGGTTATCTAATGAGTTTGGAAAAGGAGCGCTTCATTTAATATGAACTGTAGGCTGAACTGAGGAGAGACAAAAAAGTACACATTTCTCATTAAAGGTAGGCCTACTGCCTGGGAAAAAAACAACAAGCAGGGAAAAATAACTCAAGAGAGACTCGCAAATCTAGCGGAAAATCCACAAATCCATTGAATCCCATTTGTGAAGGAGCTGAACTCTACTGCGTGAAAACGCCATTCAAACAATCACTTCTAATTGAACATGAGAGAGATTATAACACACCGCTTATTTTGTTAACTGATTGTAAACAGATTGTTGTCTTTGGGGTACCGGTGCAAATTGTCGCTGTGCATTCCATTTCATCCTCATGTTTATATTTATAACGTGTTTCGCAGGCCGAGGGGAAGGCAGTCCCTCACAATGGAGACAGAGAGAGAATAAATAAATCGTGTAGAATACAAAAACAACACGACTTTTTTTGTGCAGTTGGTCTCTCTGTGGATAGATACGGAAGAGGATTAGGGCCACATGTGATTATTTTATTGGAGTTCTGACTTTAATCTCTGAATTCTGTCTTTAAAGTCAGACTAAAAAGAATGCTGACTTTAATCTCAGAATTCTGACTTTAAAGTCTGAATAAACAGAGTTCTGACTTTAATCTCAGAATTCTGACTTTGAAATCAGAACTAAAAAAAAATCACATGTGGCCCAAATCCTCTTCCGTAGAACACAATTAAAGGTTATTAATTTTTTAGAATTATTATTATTTTTATCAGTTATTAGATTTCAACTTGGTTAAGTCAAAACCATATCATTGATCTATTGCTAGTGGACCGTGTATAGGTTTCGAGGGTATTATGTTGTCCACCAGGTGGCGCACTTACTCCATTTCAGGGTGTTACAGTGAATTATATCCCCCGCTATGAAGGCGGCCTGTTGGCGCAGGAGCAACACGTTGATGCCCGGTAGGTAACGGATCCCCTTACAGTAGCCTAACATGAACTATAAACCCAAATGTTACCATAATGTAATCCTTTAGACACAAGCATTTCAAACCGATCAATTGGAATTGAGCCCTAAACGTGCCTTGGTCGAGACTTGACCACCAATTTATTATTTCTTTTTTTTATTATTTTGT
>NC_140280.1:1730781-1788179 GCF_964030765.1 Micromesistius poutassou | reverse complement strand
CCCACTGATGGGATTCCATGGATTTTTCCGCTAGATTTGCGAGTCTCCCTTGAGTCATTTTTCCCTTGCTTGTTTTCAGTTTTTTGTTTTTTTCAGGCGGGACCTTTTCATCACAAATGTGTACTTTGTGTGTCTCTCCTCGGTACTACGGTTCATATTAAATGAAGCGCTCCCTTTTCCAAGCTCATCAGAAAAACCACATGCATCTCCACATGTCATTAACATACAGGAGCACGAACACCGAAGAAGTGTTTAACTGGTACCAGTCTGTCCACACGCTCCTTACGCATCATCTCTCCAAAGGTTCAGCCACCAACACAGTCACTAGCTGTGACCATGGATACCAAACATTTGCTACACAAGATCAATCAAACTCCCCCACACACACACTGCCAACACATATGCACACAAGTGCACACTGTTGTGTTGGCCATTATTTGTATTTGTATTTTCTTCTTGTATTTTGTACTACTGTTTTCTGTTATTTGCACTGTCCTCTTTGCTGCTGTAACCCTGCACATGGCCCCACTGTGGGACTAACAAAGGATTATCCTGTCTTATCTTAAGTGGACCGGCATCCACGGCGAAATCGAACCGGTTTTATCAAGACGCACTGATGACCTACAGTACCACGGGAACAATAAATCATTTAGATGGAGCGCCTCACAGCGGCCAACGGGTAAAGACGAAGCCAGCATTGACCTGCATTGAAACATAACATAAGACACTACAGTTAATATGATGAAAATGGCGGCGTTCTAATACTAATAAACACATTTTTTGTGTTGCTTAAAAAAGCTATGTATCGATTGTCATTTTTTTATAATGGTCATAACTAACAAGTTATCAATGTTGATTACTTCAGTTCAGTTCATCTTTAATGAAATGAAACGGTCAAGCATAGAAGAGTAAAAAAAAAAAGTCAAAGCTATAGGAAAATTAAATATTATTTAATCTTAGGGTCTCATTTTCTTTACGTTTTTTTGAATGAACTGTTTGGGCCGAGTCAGACTCGAGACTGGAGCTCCGTCTTGGCCCATCAGAGAGAACAGGATGTCTAGGGATGTCCAGTGTGTCTATTGGCTCGTGTCTAGGGAACGTATCCCGCCTCAGATCATGATTTAAAGCAGTTCCCTCGATTGGAGTAATGGAAGGTGAGAACAGCATCTGTACTACCATCACACCAATCTGATCCGAAAGTTCGCATCCGTCTTTGCCCTGAATAGGCCTAATATTATTCATTTAAGAATGTCATAAAAAAAAAAAAAAACTGAACTTTTTGTAAAGAAATGGTCGGTATACTTTTAGCATATATGTATTAATGCCGTTTGAAAGTAGTTATGGTGACTATGCGTAACTGAGCATATTAGTCTAACCAAGTCAGAAAGGTCCCAGGTCAGTTAAGCTCTCTAGTGAGAGGAGTCCGATCCCACACGCGCTCATCGCAAATGTTTTGCTGCCCCCTAGTGGCCGCTGTATGTAACTGTAGGATGTACTTGATCACATTTGCAAACTCACCATTTGACCCCATCTTTTTCATTTTTATACTCTCTCAGTCCTGTTTACATTACCAAAAGGTGAAAAATGTTATTCAAATCAAACTTTATTGACTTCACAATCAAAATGACAATCAGCCCTTCCAATTACCACTGAAGCTCCCCAAGCAATCACTCTGTTCGATTTAATAACTAATTATAAAACGGGTGGCTTAAATCAAGCGATCTGATTGGTTCCAAATTGTTGTATAATGAGCGTATACACACAGCTTACGCCTATTCAATTTACAGAGAGCCTAACTTGAACTGTTGTTTATTTATATATAAAAGCAATAGCATAGTTGCTATGTTCTTTCAAAATTGAGAGTGTCTATGACTTTCATTTCGCCATACCGTTTTATAAAAGCAATAGATCACTTCAGTCTGCGCGTCGGGACGGACAGCCTGTCGTGATCTATTGCTTAAATAGGCTATGTCACTTATTTACACAACACGTAATCCTATTAAACTTAGTAATACATTTACACAACATTTAACCCAGACAAACTTAGTTAGTAGCCTAATACATTTACACATAGGCCTAACACATAACCCTGTTCAACTTAATCAGTAATAATAAAAACAAGTAATAATTGTACATATTAAACCTGTAACATATTTCAGCCATAATATTCTCCCAACATAACATAAGCTGTAAGACTTGCGCATAGCCACAAGGGGGCAACAACTGATTCATACATAGATGAAGGGGGCGGGCTTTTAAAGCCACAGAACACGCCCACCTCTACCTGCCTATTTAACTCGGACTCCGCCATTTTAGAAGCAGAATCTCTTGGGCGGCGTATCGATTAGATGTAAAGCTTAGAGACGCTCCACGCGTGTTATATACGATCCCTCTCCTTTTGTTTCATAGACGATAGACAATAGATCAATAACCTTAACCAAATAAAGTGAGTTAAAAGTGATCCTGTCTCGGCGGCCTTTCCTGGACTAAAATACCTATCATAACAAACCCATAACATGATCTCACGTAATTAGGAAACCATACAACATTCGTCTCTGACCATGTGACAAGGAAACATGCATGTCGTAACATTATTATTTGCATTTTTAAAATCCTTGTTCTGTTTTCCATCGCTTACGGATCGACAAGTACAATACAGAATATGGTTTACAACACAGAAATAAAGAGCAGTACAGGTACACTGCGGGCGTGGAGAGAGTCAGCGTCCACCCGATCAGGCATCTACGGGCACAGAGAGAGTCAGCATCCAGCCGATCAGGCATCTGCGGGCGCGGAGAGAGTCAGCATCCATCCGATCAGGCCTCCTCGGGCGCGGACAATCATCAAATTTTACAGTTTTGTCGAACACTAGGCCACATCAAAATAATTTGTGCATTTGTAGAGGGTTGGAAACAATGGGAATATTTCATTAATTTGCATTCACACTAGGTGGCGCATTGCGCTTGTGGTAGGGTGGGACTTACATGTAAGCAAGCCAGAGAGGACTGGCAAAGTTACTTTCCCTAGTAACTAGTTACATTGAGAGTAACTAGTAACTTAAAGTAACTGAAATAAGTAACTAGTAACTGTAACTAAGTTACTAATTTAAAGTAACTTGCCCAACAACCAACATTATAGTAACAGTATGACAAAAACTGCTGCTGTTTATTATTTCATACACAACAGTTCACATATAATCTACTACTGACAACCGTTTAGACCTCATTACAAGTTTAAATGGAATGATAAATGAAGTATGAGAAATAAACTTACCGTAAGTAGAATAAAGATCACGTAGTTCCAATACTTGAAAAGGGTTGAAATATCTCTCTCACACTCTCTCTAAGCCTTGCAAATGCAACCACAGGAGAGTACCAGAGAGTACCAGACGGGGCATGTATGAGCTATATATATATGAACTTGCTATGATCTGAAAATGTCTAAGGCTATCCAAGGCTAAGCTGTATATTTGAAGTCAGCCAACAGCTGATATTTATCTATCCGACGTACAGTTCTGAGTATGGAAGAAATTTCATCATTTAAAATTCAGTCACGAATCGTTACTACCGTTTGACTCACTCAATTACACAAAAGTGACTTCTTACTTGTAGGCCCCATTGTCTTTCTATTGACGTATGGCAATTCTGTGGTAACTCTGTATCGCCATCTGGTGGCGAACCCCGTTGTTACAGCTACAAATTTACTGTAGATCCAATCAATTATGTTGAAACTCTATGAAGGACATGGGCGTTTTGGTCCGATCTTAACCGTTCCGTATAAAATTGCAAATAAAAAATCTGAGAAAAACAGATTCCCGTGTCCCAGGGAATTTCATTTTCCACCACGTCCTCATTTGAACCCTGCCAGGCGTGATGACAGCTCCGCGACACTTTGATCCCATTCACGGCAGGAGGCGGAAAGACAGAATTCGCCGGTGCATTGGTGCGCATCATCGCGCATAGGCACTGGCATCCCCCTCTGCAGGATTGCTGGCCAGGCTTTCACTGGGGCTATAACAGTACAGCGATCGGTCAGCCGTACCCCGGTTGAAGCCATGAGTGTTGACCTAAATTCAATGTAATCCATCTCCGAGAATAAGTATTGTAATATATTTCAGCCATAATATTCTCCCATAGCCACAGTACCGAGTACATATAACATAAGCTGTAACACTTGCGCATAGCCACAAGGGGGCAGCAGCTGAACATACATAGATGAAGGGGGCGGGCTTTTAAAGCCACAGAACACGCCCACCTCTACCTGCCTATTTAACTCGGACCCGAAACGCTCCGCGCGTGTTATATACTATCCCTCTCATTTTGTTTCATAGACGATAGACATTAGACCAAAATCTTAACCAAATAAAGTGAGTTAAAAGCGATCCTGTCTCGGCGGCCTTTCCTGGACTAGAATATCATAACAGTATCATATCGGCGCTGGACAAGCCGCACGGGTCGCGACTATGGGGAATATGCAGCAGTGCCTCGGAAGGTAAGGGACCCAATGAAGACCTGCCACGCATTGACGTGGCTTAATATGCATATAACCATTTGTTTAACAACTATTTATCGAATGCTTCCAATATTTTCATTGTAGGCCTACATATTCATTTTCATGTCTGTTTAGTAGGCTCGCTAGTTTCAGGGAGTGTGATGGAAAAATTCATATGTTTGACCTGTTTGATAAGTTTGTCTGTTCTTGTATAACTTGTATTGTCCTCAGTTTCAGCCTTGTTCATTCCTTTGATGTCTTGCTCACTTGCCTCTCAGCTGTCTATTGATCGTTGTGCTTGGGGGAAAACGTCGCAAAGATAAGACATCTGGAATTTGAGTTTGTTTGTCGTAAAACAGAAGACCACTGTGTTGGGACAAAAGGGTCGTAGGGAGAAGAATTCCCCTTTAGCCTTCTCCTCTCTTCTTTGATGAGCCTTCAACAATGTGGGGAGGGTCTGAAACTGTATAAAAAAACCATGTCAACCTGTATTCTGGACTCACTCTGCTAGAGAGGAGTCTAATGTATGCATGCATTAAAACCTAGGACAATTGCTTTGTATTGTGTGCTTTTTGCAGTGGGAATTTCACCTGGCCTAGACGCAATCTCTGTTAAAGGGGAATTGCCACGACAGGAGACAGTATTCAAAGTAGTTTATTTATTCAAATGGTGTACCTAAAACGATGAAATCATAGCTTATTGTTATTAGGCTGAGATCAGGGCCCCCCCGAAAGCATCGTTAGCCTAACTACGTCGTTAACACCGTCGTACGATCATCGCAGAATTTTCGGACCGTTTCCCGAAAGCATCGTTACGTAACGACGTCGTTAAAACCCTCGTAGCTAACGACGCCCACAGGGGTACATGTCTCAGCAAAGACAGACATGTTAGAAGTCAACACAAATATAACTTATTGCAGCTATTTAAAATTCCAAAAATCCATGCGCAGTCGAAATGTAGGCGATCAAACGCCACGTCACAAGGCAACCCTATCACAAGGCATATAATAAAATCAAATGATTCCGTTGCTCGTGTGGGAGGTCGCCTGCGAGCGGCACTTGCTGTCTCCCTCTGATTTTAATTCAACCATCGTGGTTAAAATGTCCTCATATTGATCAATGACAGAAGACATACTGTACATGAATTATGCTGAGACCAGCGGGTGTCGGAGAATTTCTGCAGGCGTTTTTTGTTGCGATTGTTTGCTTTGTTATTTTTGTTATTTTTGTAATATGGAATTATTTCAGGGGAGAAAATGCCGTGAAACAGTGTACGCACGGTGCGTTCGGGATTAGGACTGATATGTCGGCCTAGACCAAATCAATTGTGTTTTAATATTTGTAGCATTCATATTAGTCTATTCTTTTCGTAGGCTACTCTGCTGTTGGCCTTGATGGGGAGATATTTTTTTGCTACCACAAAATATAGAAAAAATCCCCCTCATACGGAGCTCATTTCAGCACCGTGTCAGCGGACAGCTACAATCCTACGACGTCGTAAGAGCAGAGCACGCGCGTTCATGTTAAGATGAGTTTCGGGAAACGCTCCCCTAAAATTAACGATGCATCGTGAGATCCATCGTACGAGCATGGATCCATCGTTATCGGGAAACGGGGCCCAGATGAGTAGGCTATGGTTTTGATTGCTAGTCCACATCTAAACCCAATTGTATATATTTATATTATTATATAATCCTGACAGTACAATAATGCATTACATGTTAACAACTAGGTTGTATACATAAAATAATAACCATGAACAAACCGTTTAACCCAACAGAACAGAGTTATTGGTCAGCGTATCAGCCAATCATCTGACGTGTGTGTGTGTGTGTCTGTTCTCAGCCTCTTCATCTCAGAACCTGTCGATGCGAAGGCGTCGCACAAAACCAGCGAGGAACAGGCCGGCCTCCTCACCCACAAGATCAGCAGCACCATAACGTACCACTACCGCCAGGACCCCCACACGCCCCCGCCCCCGGGCCGCCCCTCCCGGTCCCACACAGGGGGGGGTCCCCCACCGTCCCCCACCTCCCCCTCCCCGGCCCCTCGCCCCCTCGTCCTCCTCCTCCCCTGGCTGGGCGCCAGACCAGAGGCTCTGGCCAAGTACCGGGCTCTGTACCTGGGCCGGGGCGTGGACGTGCTGACGGTGGAGAGCGGCGCGTGGCTCTTCCTGTGGCCGCGCTGGGGGCTGGCGTACGGGCGCGACGTGCTGCGGCTGCTGGAGCGGCCCTGGCTGCGGCGGCGCCCCCTGCTGGTCCACGCCTTCTCCATCGGCGGATACACCTTCTCCATGATGCTCAGCCACCTGGCCCAGGGCCCCGCGAGGTACGCCCGCGTCGCCGCCAGGGTCCGGGGGCACGTCTACGACAGCATGGTGGCCGGCAGCCTGGAGCACATGGCCACAGGTGAGGAGGGAGGACCGACCGACCGATGAGGGGGGGGGGCCGGGGCGGGCTCTGGGTACTTTGGGGTTTGATACGGGCCGTTGAGCCGCTGACACTTTAATGCCCCGTCTGAGCCACCCTTGGGTGAGAACAAAACGGCTCCGTTGGGGTAATCCCTCGGGCTGGGTTGCTCAGTCTGGAGAAATGTTCAACTGCGTCAACTGGGGGTCAAGTCGACCAAATGGGAACAAAGCAAGGTTAGAGCGGGGGACTAGTGTCTCTTATCAGAGCACTCATACACACTGATGGCGTCACCCTAAACAAGCAACATCAGCCAAAGGTTATGGCAGGAGGTCAGCTGCTGTATTGTGAAGTTTCAAGCCAACATGTGTCACAGTGGCTTGCTTAATAGAGAGTCCAAAATAAATGAAGATATTAAATGTTCTCCTCCGGCTGAAGAATATTAATCTTGGATACAAAACCATTGTCACATCATTCTAATCCAGCTACTACGTAGTAGCAGGAAAGAGGTTGGATTTGTAAATTAAGCCTTAAATTGGGGTCTACAGTTAGAGACTGTAGAGACTTACTATGATCAAGGTCAATACAAATAGAGTAACACGGGTTGTTATGTCCTCTTCTCTGTATCCTCTCTTGGTTCTGAATGTGCTCACGGTTCAGCCTGGCTCTCACTTTGAAGGTTAGCATTATAACATTGTAGCTTTGTCTTTCATATCACTCAGAGTGTCTCTAGTGTCAGCCTTGATCTCAAACCGTGTTACTGCTGACCTTTCTCTCCCTCTCAAATTCAAGGTTTGAGATTTTCAAAATGCAGACTTTTTTTAATAACATCATTTTTTATAATTTTTTAAACATTTTTATTGTTATAACAATAACAATCTCTCCTTCACCCTCTCCGGTCTTGGGCTTCTCTCTCTCTCTCTCCCTACCTCTCCCCCTCTCCCTCCCTCCCTCCCTCGGGCCTCTGTCTCTCTTTCCCTCCCTCTCCTTCTCGCCCTCCCCCCCTCCCTCCCACTCCCTCCCTCCCTCTCCCTGGCCTCCCTCTCCCTCTCGGGCCTCTGTCTCCCTCCCTCCCTCTCCCGGGCCTCCCTCTCCCTCCCCCTCTCCCTCTCCCGGGCCTCCCTCTCCCTCCCCCTCTCCCTCCCCAGGCCTGGGTAAGACTCTGTTTCCCCGTCTGGAGGTCCTGGTGAGGAACGCCCTCCTGTTCTTCTTCTGGCTCTTCCGGAGCCACACGGCTGACTTCTACGACAGCTGCGTGCACGTGTTCCACAACAACCCCGTGCACGCGCCGGCGCTCTTATTCTTCTGCGACAATGACGTCATGTGTGACCCGGTCGCCATGGAGACGGTGATCGAGCTCTGGAGGGGGCGGGGCATGGCGGTGGACCGCCGCCGCTGGGCCACCTCCGTGCACGCCGCCCACCTGCGGTGCCACCGCGAGGAATACCTCGCCGCGCTGGACGCCTTCCTCAGCTCGCTGCCGACGGCACCGGGGGAGGCCCGCGAACTCTGACCTCTGTGGCCGCGTGTGCTAGTGGACTGTGTAGTGGCGGACTGTGGTCGGACACGATCGACGCACAAACACGGGGAACGCCGGAAGTCAAATGCACAGCAAAAATTACACTGATTGGCCCAAAGTCACGTTTCATCGTTCGCAAACTCACCCTAAACACCGTTTAACTTTAAAAAAAAAAAAAAGATATATATATATATATATATATATATGTTATGTATTATATAATAATACTTACTAACCCTATTATATAATAATAATAATACTTTGTTATGTCACACATTTACACAAAACGTAATCCTGTTAAACTTAAATAGTACATTTACACAGCATATAACCCTGTTCAACTTAATTAGTAATTATCCATAATTGTACATTTTAAACATATAACATGATCTTACTAATTAGGAAACCATGTATGCTATACATAGATGTATTATATTAAACACTCGTCTCTGACCATGTGAAATGAAAACATGCATGTCTTTAGCATTTTTTAAATCCTTTGTTCTGTTTTCCATCGCTTACGGATCAACAAGGACAATACAGAATATGGTTTACAACACAGAAATAAAGAGCAGTACAGGTACACTCACATGGTTCCTAACTCCCAGGCCCCACTGTTACAGCTCCTTCCCCGGGGAAATCTTCAAAGGAACTGTACCAGTGGAACAGATAAATGGAAATAGTACAGACCATGATGTGGTGCTCCATGAGCGTATTGTCTGGTTGGTTTTAGGATCACTGAAGGACAGTTCACGAGTGGTCGGATCCCACTTCACTCTGATCCTCTGTAACTTCTGCATCGTTGGGAGATCAACCCATCATTCCATATGCTCATCTGATAATCTGTATCTACCTTTATGTAACCCTATTTAAAAATAATGAATAACATCTTTGCCAAACAGAGTCCGTGGTAGGGGTAGTTAGCCATTCTAGCACCCAGCTCCCACCCCTACCTCCCAGGTGTGGGGCCCTGCGCATTAATGCCATAGTGCCCCTTAGCGGCGGTTACTGTCACGGCTTTCAAACATGAAAATATAATACAAAGCCGTATCGGACGCCTAGGGACGGACTTCAACGCGCTGCGGCATCAACTTACTTTATTGTTGAAGATTCTTGAAGATCGGCCGGTTGTGGTGGGTGCGTGCGTTCGCCATTCAAAGTAACAAAAAAAACGTAAAGACGATGCATGCATCTAGTATATACTCAACTATTCGTTCAATTGCAACAAATCAAAAACGGCGTCGCTTATTCGCTTCAAACCAATTATAAACAAATCAAAAACGGCGTCGCTTATTCGTTTCAACTTTCCTTTTCTAAATAAATCAAAAACTTCTATGCGGTCTATGACGTTCTATGCGGCGTGGTACCGAGCGGTTGAAAAACAATTTCTGTCGGCGTCTCCTGTCACCTCTCGCACCTGTGTTCAATTACTTATTTAAGGCCACGTCACGCAGTGATTGCGTCATTGATAAAAACAAAAAACAAAAGTGCGACGCTTGTAGTTGTCTAAATCAAATGGCTCCAACAGTTACTATATGATGTAGGCTACTTATCACGTTTGCAAACTCACCCTAATTATTCACTCTCAGTTAACAGTACCAAAAAGCGAAAAATGTTCTTAAAATCAAACTTCATTGAATTTTAAATCAAAATGTCAATCAGGCCTTCCAATTACCACTGAAGCTCCCCCAGCAATCACCCTGATCGATTTAATAAATAAATATAATACCATGATTATGTCACTTATTAACACAACACGTAATCCTGTTAAACTTAATCAGTAATACATGTACACAACATTGAACCCAGACAAACTTAGTTAGTCATACATTTACACAGCATATAACCCTGTTCAACTTAATCAGTAATAATCCATAATTGTAGGCTACATATTAAACCTATAACATGATCTTACGTAATTAGGAAACCATACAACATTCGGCTCTGACCATGCGACAAGGAAACATGCATGTCTTAACATTATTATTTTCATTATTTTATATGTTCTGTTTTCCATCGTTTACGGATCAACAAGGACAATACAGAATATGGTTTACAACACAGAAATAAAGAGCAGTAGAGGTACACTCACATGGTTCCTAACTCCAAGGCCCCACTGTTACAGCTCCTTCCCCGGGGAAATCTTCAAAGGAACTGTATCAGTGGAACGGATAAATGGAAATAGTAAATACCATGATGAAACCTTCCATGAGCGTATTGTCCGGTTGGTTTTAGGATCACTGAAGGACATTTGATAAGTGGTCCGATCCCACTTCATTCTGATCCTCTGTAACTTCGCTGGGAGATCAACCCATCCTCCAGATGTATTTGTTAAAAATCGGTATGTACCTTTATGTAACCATATTTTTAAACAATTAATACAAACGATGCTCTGCTGAAGCATAAACATTAACGAAGACAATCTTGGTCGCTGGCTTCCTAGGTTATCCATGCTAACACCAACCTCCCACTCAGTGCTGTCTCCCACCTCTACCTCCCAGGTGTACCCTGGTTCAAGTGGCTCAGATCCCAGCACGCCATACTCCAGTCTCTCTGGGTTCTCGGGGAGCTGTTGCCTCGCTCCACATCTCACTCTGGTCAGATCCTCAGACAGGTGGAGATCGGGGGCAGCGGTGTTGGGGTCCAGGATCACAGGAAAGTAGGAGGCGTTCTCCTCCAGCTTCTTCCAGACTGCGTAGGCCAGGTTGCCCAGGTGTTTGGCCACGTCCAGCAGCGCTCCCTTGGGTAGAGCTGGCGAGGGTCGGGGCTGGGCTACTTTCTCTTTAGTAGCCTTGAACTTGTTCAGGAAGGAAACGTCTCCAGCCCCCAGCTGCTGCTCCGTCTCGGTGACTGTGTGCGATATGGTTTCTATCTGCTTCGACAGCTCCTCAATCTCCTTCTTCATCTTCTGACATTTGAACTGCTCTTCGCCTCTCAGCGCAGTGATCCTGGACTTCTCTTCCTCTTGAAGACACTGGTGAAGCTTCTCAAACTCCTTTTGAATCTGTCTCTCGGTGTGCGCGGTCTGGACATTAATGTGCGCTGCTATGACCTCACACTTTCTCTTGGTCTCAACGAAGTTGTTTAACTTCTCCTTCTGGGCTTTTGTAAGGTTGGGGGTGAGGGTAAGGGAGGCGGGCGGTTAGGGTATAGGGGAGGGGAGAGGTTAGGGTTAGAGGAGGGGGGGGGGGGGGGGAGGTATGAGTAAAGGAGGGGGGAGGGGAGGGGGAGGTAAGGGTGTATGGGGGGGAGGACAGAGGTCAGGGTATAGAGGGAAAGGTTGGGGTAAAGGGGAGGGAGGTTGGGAGAGGATATGGGAGGGGGGAGGTTAGGATATAGGGGAGGGGAGAGGTAACCTTACCTCATTAGGGTAACATGCATGTGTATAATAAAATTACCATACAACAAGCCACACAACCAGGTCATTTTAAATGATTTTATATCATAAAACATCAGTATACATTTCAACATCTGTGCACACAGTGCAACAATTCTGGGATGTGATAAAAAAAAAAAAACAATGGTTCATCGTGAGACCATCTGACCCTAACTCTGTCCCTAACACTGAACCATGAGGAACCCGCGAAGGAGCCCTTGAGAACCCGTGACTTAAGTCACGTCCTGCGAGGTAGAAGTTGCATCTGAAGTCTCCACCGTCCAGCTCCGACGAGGCGCCGTCAGTGGGTCACTGAAATGTTGCAAGAGGAAAAACACAAATCGTTAGCCTCGTAGCATAATCTATGTTGCTAGCCATAGGCCAACAATGTCAATGAGGCTACCAATGTCGATTACACTATGAGGCTACCCATGTTGATTACGCTATGAGGCTACCAATGTCAATTATGCTACAATATCAATTATACTATGAGGCTAATGATATAGATAACTCTATGAGGCTAGCGATGTTGATTATGCTATGAGGCTAACAATACCCATTATGCTATGAAGCTAACGATATCCATTATGCTATGAAGCTAACTATATCCATTATGCTAGGAGGCTAACGATGTCCAGCTAGGCGGCTAACCAGATTCCGGGTCTCCCTCCAGATAGGTGGCTCCTCCTCCATAATTTTTTTAGTTTATATAATTTGTGTTGAAGAAAATACTTTTGTTTTGAGAATTCCACACTGGAAACACAGTGGTAGTAGTTTATTATTCTTTGGACACCTTGTTTAAATAATTCTGAATCAAATCAAATTTTAAACTTCAACATGAAACATGCACACACTTGGGAATTTGTAATTCAGGAATATAGTAAAACATTCTGTGAATTTAACAGCATAGCTTTGGTGGTGAAACGATGTAAAAAACCTGTTGGTATTAACCTTCCAAAGACTTGAGCAGTCCCATCGTAGTCCTTGTCTCGCTCCTGGTGGGTCGTCAGCTTAATCTGTTCACAATACAAACACACATTAAAAGGGTGATGTTACGTTACCAAGTGTGAGTGTGACCAGCTGTTACGTTTTAGTGTCCACCTTGATGTACGCTGGATAAACTATAGTAGTAGCAGCTGATGTGACCTTAATTACTTCAAATCACAGCTTTGGCTAAAATTCACAGAAGGTGAATCTGAAGGAAAAACTAATCAAGACCCTCTACGATTGTTTGAAATAATTAAAAAGAACCTCCAGGTGTCAAGTGTTTGGTTATGGTTACCCTCCGGTCCACAGCCTCCGGTCCAGCCTGGTGCCCCATTCCTGGTCCAGGGGGATCTGGATACCCTCTGGTCCAGCCTGGTGCCCCATTCCTGGTCCAGGGGGATCTGGATACCCTCTGGTCCAGCCTGGTGCCCCATTCCTGGTCCGGGGGATCTGGATACCCTCTGGTCCAGCCTGGTGCCCCATTCCTGGTCCAGGGGGATCTGGATACCCTCTGGTCCAGCCTGGTACTGCCTGGTCTAGGGGATCTAGTTACCCTACATTATAATTAAGTGCGAGAAAAGCACTAGACACATAATAATAATAATAATAATAATAATAATAATAATAATAATAATAATAATAATAATTATTATTATTATTATTATCCACCCTGGTGACCCATACCTGGTCCAGTGGGATCTGGTCACCTGCTGGTCCTCAGCCTCTGGTCCACCCTGGTCCAGGAGATCCTGTGAAGTCAGACAGCATCTTTATAGACCCGTGCACATCGCAGTCTCGAATCTAACTACCAACCCCCCCGCAGGAGCCCCTTACCTTGAGCTGGAAGGACGATGGAGATCTTGGGGTGCTTTGGTCGTCTTGTTGCAAAATACAGCCAACAGACTTACCTTGAGCAGATCTAGTAGTTTGTTGCTGTTGGTTCATGTACAAATAATTGACTATACATTTCATATCCCCCCCATTTAGCAAATAATTCCTACCCATAAACAAGGCTGACAACAGTACAAAATAACAAACTGTTCTCATGCCTTTTGTCTACTTCCTTACTACTCTCTAAAACATCGCATGCACATCACATGAGTGTTGCCTTACTGATCAGGGTGTGATCTGAGTGACCAGAGATGCATGCTGGGATACTGTGCCATCTGACGCCTACAGTTCTGTAGAGGTTCCCCCTCAGGAGAAACCAAGTTTTCAAAAGGCTGTCGTGACATCAGTTACATGACCTGGAACGTCCGTCAAGACCATGACAGGGACTCCCCAAGGAGAAACGCCAAAGGGTAGGCTGTGAGGCTCCCCCTCTCGGCGACTAGAATACAACAGCTCTTACAGGAGAGAATCATGGCGCACATTTCAACGTTCCTCTTCATAGACCTTTGAAGCCCCAGTGAGGCTTTCTTCACCTCTTCTGAAGAAGAGCACAACTGCAGCTCGACAGGGACGCTAGTTGGGATGTTTCCAAGATGGTTTCCGATTCAGCCCGAGAAATACTTGGATCTCAGGGCAGGAGTACAGGAGATCCAGAGGGCTTGCCAGTAGTCCATCATGTTGAGGTTAGGTAGGGAAGCACGTTGCAGAATGTTTCATCTTCCATCTTCAGTTAGTTGGTTGGTTTCTCATCCGATTCTGTCCATTCGGAATGCCGTTAGTCCATCATCCATTGTACCAAGTAGCCATTGTCGCTTCCCATTGTTTGCATGATTCAGTCACACTACAGTCCAAGCTGCATGACACTCCAGTCATCCTGTCCAGTGTGTAGAAGGTCAAATTGAGATCCAGATGCTAGATCGCACCAGGCTCTTGCTGTATTGAACACCCACTTTGGTATCCTCTTTGATTTAGGGCACAGACTTGAGTCATTAGAAACATCCGACCAAATGACACTCAAGGGTGTTTCAGGAAGAGTAGCATCCTCCTATAGCTGAAAATCAAAATGTTCAGGTAATACAAGCCAAGTAGAAAAACTTCCCCTCACACATGTGGTGCCCAGTACCAGGTTAAAGATTGCCCCTCTCACACTTAGTGCCCCATGCCAGGGCAAAGATTGCCCCTCTCACACTTAGTGCCACATGCAAGGTTAAAGATCACCCCTCTCACACTTAATGCCCCGTGCAAAGTCAACAATTGCCCCGCTCACACTTAGTGCCCCATGCCAGGTTAAATATTGCCCCTCACATGAAGTAGTGCCCCATGCCATGCAAAGATTGCCCCTCACACTTAGTACCCCATGACATGCAAAGATTGACCAGTACCAGGTTAAAGATCACACCTCTTTATTTTCAGTTATTAGATTGTGTATTTACACAAACAATGACAATACTCAAAGGAATACAAAGCCAAACGAGAGGAGAGACCAGTGGAGGGTTTGTAGGTCTTTGAGAGACGAGACCAGTGGAGGGTTTGACGGAGAGACCAGCGCTGGGTTTGTAGGTCTTTGAGAGACCAGTGCTGGGTTTGACGGAGAGACCAGTGCTGGGTTTGACGGAGAGACCAGTGGAGGTTTTGTAGGTCTTTGAGAGACCAGTGGTGGGTTTTCAGGTCCTTGAGAGAGGAGAGACCAGCGGAGGTTTTGACAGAGACCAGCGCTGGGTTTGTAGGTCTTTGAGACGAGACCAGTGGCGGGATTGACGGAGAGACCAGTGCTGGGTTTGTAGGTCTTTGAGAGACGAGATACCAGTGCTGGGTTTGTAGGTCTTTGCGCCCTGCCCTTCACAAAGAAAAGAGAACTCTTCCCGGGGCTCCCGCCAGCTTCTCCGGGGTCGTTTGCGTTACCGCACTGGACGCCTCGCGGCGCCTATCTCCGCCTCTCCAGATTTGGGAATCTGAACCCGACTCCCTTTCGATCGACCGGGGGCGACGGAGGCCATCGCCCCGCAGAGACGAGAGACCAGTGGAGGGTTTGTAGGTCTTTGAGAGGATAAACCAGTGGTGGGTTTGTAGGTCTTTGAGAGGAGAAACCAGTGGTGGGTTTGACGGAGAGACCAGTGGTGGGTTTGTAGGTCTTTGAGAGAAGAGAAACCAGTGGTGGGTTTGTAGGTCTTTGAGAGGAGAAACCAGTGGTGGGTTTGACGGAGAGACCAGTGGTGGGTTTGTAGGTCTTTGAGAGAAGAGAAACCAGTGGTGGGTTTGTAGGTCTTTAAGAAGAGACCAGTGGTGGGTTTGTAGGTACTTGAGAGTGGAGAGACCAGTGGTGGGTTTGACGGAGAGACCAGCGCTGGGTTTGTAGGTCTTTGAGAGAGGAGAGACCAGTGGAGGGTTTGATGAAGAGACCAGTGGTGGGGGGGCTAGGGCTTCAAAGCGTACGGAGGGAAACGTTGGAACGTGCTCCATGGTTCTCAGGTGCAAGAACCAGGTTGGGTTCTAGTTGCTGAGAGGGACAGCCCTCACATCTCGCCCCCTGGTGTGTCTCCTTGAGGAGTCCCTGTCTCCATCCTGAAGGACGTTCCAGGTCATGTAACTGACGTGACGACGGCCTCTTAAACACTAGGTTCCCCTGAGGGGGAACGTCTACACAACTGAAGGCCTCAAACAGCGCAGAACCCTCGCATGCATCTCTGGTCAGTCAGTCACACACCCTTATCAGTAGGACACACATGGGATGTGATGCAATGATGAGGAATGTAGTAGGAAAGTGGACGGATAAAGTATCTTCTAGGGACGAATGAGAGGCATGAGAACGGGGGGGGGGGAAGAGAGAGAGAGAGAGAGAGAGAGAGAGAGAGAGAGAGAGAGAGAGAGAGAGAGAGAGAGAGAGAGAGAGAGAGAGAGAGAGAGAGAGAGAGAGAGAGAGAGAGAGAGAGAGAGAGAGAGAGAGAGAGAGGGCGGGGCAGGGCCTACGTGGGGCGGGGCAGGGCCTACGTGGGGCGGGGCAGGGCCTACGTGGGGCGGGGCAGGGCCTACGTGGGGCGGGGCAGGGCCTACGTGGGGCGGGGCAGGGCCTACGTGGGGTGGGGCCTGAGAACAGGTTCAAACTAAACGCTGTCAGCCCACAGCATTAAAAGAAAATGTTGTGACTTACAGTTCGCAGTTTCTTCTTCTTCGTGGTTCGATCGTGATACTCACAGAATCAGTTTCTTCTTCTTGAGCTGTGAAGGAGAGCAACGAGATTAGTTTTACGGCTTGTGTGTGTGTGTGTGTGTTTTAATTAGTGATTAATCCAATAAATCCAAATAAGTTATTAAAATAAGTTATTTTTCCCATCTAACTACGACGGTAACCGAGTGCGGAGTCATTGTGTGACGTCACGGCCCCGCCCCCCTACGTCTTCCGCCGCCAACTCCGTCATGGAGTCATTGATAAATATCTGCAGCCGCGTCACCCGGCGAAAAATATCAATTAACTCAATTAAAAACAGCTTACGACGACATACATCCAGAACTACTATTATTCAACTTATCAAGTAGGCCTAGAGTAAAAAACAATTAAGATAAATTATAAATAAGTGTCCTACTCACAGCAGGTCCGGATGTAGCGGGCCGTTTTACTTCAAAAAGTGTTCGTTAATTAACCCGACGGTCAACCTGGAAAACAAAAGGACCAGACGGATCATTAGTTACTTTTATAACTTCAACCGGACGTTTCTAACCATGTTTCGGTTAAACTACTAAAATAACGTCAATATTAACCGTGTAATGGAGACGGCTCAGCGTCTTTTTCAATCTAACCTGTGGTGGAGCCAACAGCTGACGGAGCGCGAGCAGCAGCAGCAGCACAGTGAGGCTCAATGGAGACGCAGCGCGATCCGCACCGAGACCCGCGAAATAATCAGCGAATAATCAGCGGAACTACATGCAGGTGTGCGCCGCCATAGATATATATGTGTGTGTGTGTGTGTGTGTGTGTGTGTGTGTGTGTGTGTGTGTGTGTGTGTGTGTGTGTGTGTGTGTGTGTGTGTGTGTGTGTGTGTGTGTGTGTGTGTGTGTGTGTGTGTGTGTGTGTGTGTGTGTGTGTGTGTGTGTGTGTGTGTGTGTGTGTGTGTGTGTGTGTGTGTGTGTGTGTGTGTGTGTGTGTGTGTGTGTGCGCGCGTGCGTGCGTGCGTGCGTGTTGAGCGGGGGTGGGAGTCGGTGGGTGGGTTTGGGTTACAAACTGTGGGTGTGTGTTTGGGTTTGTGTGTTTAAAAGGTGAACGATATGTGGATGAGTGGGAATAAATGGTATATATTATGTGGATGTGTGAGTGTGGTTTAAAACCATATGGAGTAGAGGAATACTGTTACTACCAGGAATTGTATGCTGATTGAAGTATGAAATTACACCGTATGATGGTGTATTTCCTTTTGATGAAAATAATAAAAATAATAAAAAAATAAATGCCTTATGTGTAACATAACTAATTAACTATAACTGTATTGATACAATTACTATTATAGAACATAAAAAAATAGAACACAACTTACTTAATTTAAATATGCAAATTACAACATTTGGGCAAATTATGCAACTATGAAAGTCTTTATAGTTGCGTTTGTTTATTCACAAAATAGAAAAACGGCATAAAAAATAATAAAATCAATCAGCTCAGATATTTATTGTCAAAGTGATGAAGTTATCAAAACGTACAGAAATCCAAATGACACTAAATGTTTCAAATGACATTAATAAAAGAATACATTATATTGTTACTTTAATATTCTTATATTGTATATTTGAACAGTGTTCCAATATATTAGTCAAACATTTACATGTATTAAATCTATATCTGTGCATATTTTATACAAACAAAAACAAGGCGATGACATTATAGTCATACATCAAATATCCGTATAGTCACACCCAATTCATAAAGAAGACATTTATTGCCTGTTACACAATGCATGGACAAACAAATAAAAAAAACGAATTGATTGTATTTATTTAATCAAAGGAATCAGTACATTTCCCCCCCCCAAAAAAAAAAATATATAGATTGCATTTCATATCAAAATACTAATAATAGTAATTATTCAAATAATAATTATAAATTGAGCTTGTTCTCTTTTAAACTGAGCGGTGTGAACTTCTTGGGAGGGCTAGTGAACATGTGTTGATGACCTTGACCTCTCTGAGCCTAGGGTCAGAGCGGAGGGCTAGTGAACATGTGTTGATGACCTTGACCTCTCTGACCCTAGGCTACGGTCACCTGGCTCCTGTCCCTTCGTAGTATGGGCTCTCCTCCAGTACCTCCTCGATGACCGCCTGAAACGGACCAGAACCAACCGTCACCGCTTCAAACCGGATCAATCACACAGGGACCAGAAAGAACGATTCTGACCAATAAACAGCAGGTTACTAACCCAAACAAAAACACTGGTGAACTCTGTGTCCGTGTGTGGAGATTCAGAAAAGTACATTTTGATTGTATGCGCGTATCTCAGCCCAACTTGAAGGACGCTTTGCATGAACGCTTACATGAAGCTAAATGACCAAATGGAAACGTGAAACTAATTGAAACTAACAAGACTGATCCCGCCAGACTTACTGGAAAGTTAAATTTGTCTAGACAAAAGGCCATTTACATGGCCTCCGATATGTAACCAAACCTGTTAGGCAAATGTGTAGTAAAATGTGTCAGTCAAATAAGGGTAGGGCAAAATTGGTTTTGTGCACATTTTCATGCAGTACTGAGCCAAATAGTATTTATTTGGTATGGAAACGATAACGACCTTGACCGCATGGCTTCTGGACCCACATTATGCCGATATTATTCCTTCTCTGTATCAGTCTACTTTCCTGTCTGTCTTCACTGTTCGATCCATAAAAAAAAATAATAATAACTCATGAATACAGAAATCTAGAAATCAATAACATGTACGCACTCTCAATGTTGTGGGACACTTTGGAAGGAGTAGAGGAATGGGGAATCCATTTTAAACGGCAACATGTAGAAACAGACCTGCATTTGTTCATAAGACACAGCATCCCTGAGGGACGCTTGGTCCATCGTCTCTGAGAACACACAGAATGTACACTTTAAACGATGACACATGTTGTGGGCGTGTGCTGTGCTGGTGCTGCATGTCGCCAGGCAGGACATCTCCCGGAGTGTGTGCGGGCTGGGGGCTGGTCTAGCTAATTAACTAATTGATTGCTCAATGTGCAACAGTTGTGCAGCCTCGCCCAGCCCGATCAGACTCAATCAGTGTGGGTCGGGCCAGGTGAGGCTGCCTGAACCAACCCTGGGCCCCGTTTCCCGAAAGCATCGTTAGCCTAAGTGGGTCGTAAAGTTCATCGTACGAGCATCGTAGAGTTTTCAGACCCGTTTCCCGAAAGCATCGTTGCGTAACGAACGTCGTTAAAACCCTCGTAGCTAACGAGGGCTCCAGGGGCACTCGTAGAGCGCTAAGAGGCATCGTTACTATAGCCTCAGTGGAGTCACCAGCTGGACATTCCGTGTATTGGATGTATTTTATTCAAACACATCCAATACCACAGAATGTCCAGCTGGCGCAATTTCGCAATATACCCCAAAAACAGTGGTTACCGCCGATGTATTACTCATAGACTACTGTTAGATTTAAGTTACTGACTGAGCGTGGCATCTTCCTACAGAAGGTTCTCCAGAGGACCAGGGAACCCTCTGGGCTCTGAACGAGCCTATCTCTGGGCACCTGCTCCGACCAGGTTTGATTGAGAGCATATGTTTCTATAGCAACTTACATACCGTGTTCATTTTGGAACGGAAAACCTAGGGTTGCCGCTAACCCTGGGTTAACTTAGCTGGGTAAGTGATAAAACCGGCTTTGTGAAACACCCCTCAGGTTAGTTTGGTCGGATAAGTTGCCATGGTTACTTAGCGGAGATTCCCTTAAGTGACGTTCATGGAACGCAACTCCAGCTAAAAGAAGCCCGGCTAAGCGGAATAAGCTCGGCTTTGCGTTCAGCCTGGTTGGTGGAACACCCCTCGGGTTGCCTCCGCTGTGTTTGTAGCTGATCAGCTGGCAGGCTGAGCACATCACTGGATATTGTCGCTGAATGCAATTATGGCTTTAAAAAGCTTAGAAACAACGTGTGCCGTTTGAGGATGTAGGCTACTTACAACCGGACAAAACAAAATAATTGGTTGAAATCGTAATGAATGAATGACTGACGGCGATTGTTTACATCGATCTTGTAGTAACCAGTAAAGCCCACAATTCGCGCAAAGCATCACGGGGCGGTGGAAACTTGTGGATACAAAAAACTGTCTGATGTCTGACACATTTTATGAATAAAGTGTTCCCAAAAAGCATTGGACATATGACCCACTATGTTGTGCTCCATGTACCCAATGTTGACAACGTGACATGACATGACTAAGCTACCAGCACAAACAAAGAAAGGAAATTAACTACGTGTTGACAGCTGAACGCTGTATCACATCATGAGCTGGCTGTTCTCAATTCACAACATGCATCCATCCAATCTACATCAGGCATTCTGACCAAAACTCATGCACTCCCCACCGCAGTTATTCCACTGATTACTCCACTATCGTCATCTCCACTATACCCAACACTGTACGAACGCAAACCGTGGATAAGTCAGGCTACTTGGTGGCTATGGCTAACATCAATTGCAAGAGTTAAGACAGCCGACCTGAATGCAAAAAAACACAAACAGCATCTGTACTACCATGACACCAAACTGATCCGAAAGTTCGCATCCGTCTTTGCCCTGAATAGGCCTAATATTATTCATTTAAGAATGTCATTTAAAAAAAATACACAAAAAGATCACAACTGAACTTTTTGTAAAGAAATGGTCGGTATACTTTTAGCATATATGTATGAATGCCGTTTGAAAGTAGTTATGGTGACTATGCGTAACTGAGCATATTAGTCTAACCAAGTCAGAACGGTCCCAGGTCAGTTAAGCTCTCTAGTGAGAGGAGTCCGATCCCACACGCGCTCATCGCAAATGTTTTGCTGCCCCCTAGTGGCCGCTGTATGTAACTGTAGGATGTACTTGATCACATTTGCAAACTCACCATTTGACCCCATTTTTTTTTTCATTTTTATATTCTCTCAGTCCTGTTTACATTACCAAAAGGTGAAAAATGTTCTTCAAATCAAACTTTATTGACTTCACAATCAAAATGACAATCAGCCCTTCCAATTACCACTGAAGCTCCCCCAGCAATCACCCTGATCAATTTAACTAATAATAATAATACTTTATGTCACACATTTACACAACACGTAATCCTGTACTTAATCAGTAATACATTTCATTTAACCCAGTCAAACTTAGTTAGTAGGCCTAGGCCTACATTTACACAGCATATAACCCAATTAGTTTCATTCAACTTAATTAGTAATAATCCATAATATTGTAGGTTACATATTAAACCTATAACACGATCTAACGTAATTGTATAGGCTACATGTATGTATATAACAAGGAAACATGCATGTCGTAACATTATTATTTGCATTTTTTTAAATCCTTGTTCTGTTTTCCATCGCTTACGGATCAACAAGGACAATACAGAATATGGTTTACAACACAGAAATAAAGAGCAGTACAGGTACACTCACATGGTTCCTAACTCCCAGGCCCCACTGTTACAGCTCCTTCCCCGGGGAAATCTTCAAAGGAACTGCATCAGTGGAACGGATAAATGGTAATAGTAGACCTAGAGCCCTAGATAACAACTTCGGCGAGCCTATTGTCTGGCTGGTTTTAGGATCACTGAAGGACATTTGACAAGTGGTCGGATCAAACTTAATTCTGATCCTCTGTAACTTCTGCATCCCTGGGAGATGAACCCATCCTCCAGATGTATTTGTTAAAAATCTGTATCCACCTTTATGTAACCCTATTTTAAAACAATTAACACCAATGATGAGCTGCCGAAGCATAGACATACCACTTGGTTGATAACGTTGATCACCTTGATAACCTTGGTTAACCCCTCTAACACCCAGCTCCCACTCAGTGCTGTCTCCCACCTCTACCTCCCAGGTGTACCCAGCTGGTTTAAGTGACTCCGATCCCAGCACGCCATACTTCAGCCTCTCTGGGTTCTCGGGGAGCTGTTGCCTCGCTCCACATCTCACGCTGGTCAGATCCTCAGACAGGTGGAGACCGGGGGCAGCGGTGTTGGGGTCCAGGATCACAGGAAAGTAGGAGGCGCTCTCCTTCAGCTTCTTCCAGACTTTGTAGGCCAGGTTGCCCAGGTGTTTGGCCACGTCCAGCAGCGCTCCCTTGGGTAGAGCTGGCGAGGGTCGGGGCTGGGCTACTTTCTCTCTTGTAGCCTTGAACTTCTTCAGGAAGGAAACGTCTCCAGCCCCCAGCTGCTGCTCCGTCTCGGTGACTGTGTGCGATATGGTTTCTATCTGCTTCGACAGCTCCTCAATCTCCTTCTTCATCTTCTGACATTTGAACTGCTCTTCGCCTCTCAGCGCAGTGATCCTGGACTTCTCTTCCTCTTGAAGACACTGGTGAAGCTTCTCAAACTCCTTTTGAATCTGTCTCTCGGTGTGCGCGGTCTGGACATTAATGTGCGCTGCTATGACCTCACACTTTCTCTTGGTCTGAACAAAGTCGTTTAACTTCTTCTTCTGGGGTTTTAGTAATTCCTGCATTTCTTCCCTGCGGCTCGGGGCAGCTTCATCCACAGGAACGAATCTGTGGTTGGTGTGTTTTTCAGAATCTCGACAGATGACACACGCCGTCTCCAGGTCATCGAGACAGAAGAGCTTGAGTTTCTCACCGTGCAGAAGGCAGAGATCCGCGTTCTCCCGCTGGAAGGCCTCCGACAGGTTCTTCAGAGCAATGTTCCTGGGTGGTTCGGTCTTTGAAGATCTCCTCTTGCAAAGTGGACACTGCTGTTCCAGGTTTTGCGTCCACCATGTCTGCAGACAGCCTTTGCAGAAACTGTGACTACACGATAGGAGAACAGGGTCTTTAAAGATGTCACAGCAAACCGAACAGGTCAGATCGTGAACTTGGGATGATGTGTACGCCATTGTAGTCACAGAGTGAATCCAAAACGACTGATCAAACAGGTATGTGAGTCGTGACGTTCTGAAGTTCGTTACCTCGCCTTTGTTTCACTTTCAGTGAAAGTTTCGCTTTGATTAGTGACGGAGAATCACTGCGACAGTTTCCCTGACTATCAGAACGGAGTGGCTCTGATTGACAGTCTGATGTTCCTACATGTATTTATTCATAATTATTTGAGAAAAGATTACATTTCTTTATTATCAGCATCGTAAATTGACAATCAAACTCGGATCCCACACGCTCTCATCACAAATGTTTTGCTGCCCCTTAGTGGCCGCTGTGTGTTACTGTAGGATGTGGTGTCTGAACTCGTTTTATTCTGACTTTAGGACAAAACTGGCCCTAATCCTCTTCCGTATCTAGGGACCCCCAGAGAGACCAACTGCACAAAAACAATAATCAGTCGTGTTGTTTTTGTATTCTCTACACGATTTATTTATTCAGAATGAATAGGGCAATACCTAATGGCATTCAAAATCTGAATTCGAAAGCTCATATACCTGTACATAAATAGAAATCCAACTATTACTGTCCAGCAATCGTCTCAAAAGATTCCTCAGTCCCCCTTCCCTAGACCATATGTCTGCATCTTACATTCTACATAGAACCTTCTGAAGCACACCATCAAACTCACACGTCCTTTACTAGATGCACAACTTGGTAGCACTTATTGAATATACATATAGTTTGTCTGGAAAATAAATCTTATAATTTACAACACAACGACTACACGGCAACAAGGAGGTTTTAAAAGCAATGTTATTTTGCAGGTATCATGTACAGTATTGGTGTGTGTTGATGAGCCCTCGTCCCATCACCAGGACCAGATTCTGCTTCTCTTGATCACAGGAGTAGATGGAACCGTTCAGAAAAACCAGTCAGTACTAAAAACCTTTCCCCGACAACTTAAAAAACGTCAAGACGGTGAACTGCATCCGGGGCCCTTCCGTCTCCCACCCCGCAATGCATCACCCCTCACAGAATTTCAATTAAACTAATTTAAAATATAAGAAAAAGGTTTCAGGTACAAAATAAACCAGTGTACTCTATCAAGATTGCACATAAATACTGGGCAGCAGCGAAGTAAGCTCCTATAAAATGTGGATTCAAACGTCCGCTCTTCATGACATCAACTGTTGTACGAACAGCTACGACCCGCTACTCGCATGTTCGCGTGGCTGAAGCAAATAACACACTGCTATGGCCGAGGAACACAAGATGAAGGCTTTTTAGTCTCGATATTCAATGTGGGGCGGACACGGTGTTCCGCACCAGGCGCCCCGGGACCAGAACGCTACCTTCGTCCAGTGTAAACGCCGACGGGCCACGCCCACTTAGTGAAATAATTGTGTACCGTTATGAAATGAGGAGTCAGCAGGTTCAATATAAACATATTCCAATAGTCTTTCGGAATCATTACACTCATCATCACACACTTTTTTTTTGCCAGACCCTGTGAGGCAGAGAAGAACACAACGGATTGACTGCTGTACTTGGTCTGCTCCAGACACATTTGAAACACACACACACGAAGCTTTGACCCATAAACGGTCTGAAAGAAGTCACCGTGTGAGCTGGAGGCTATAGGCCTAGTATTAGCAGAGGCTGTAGCCTACAGCGCAGGCGACAAAAAAGAAAATGCAAAACCTGCAATTTATAAACAGCCGTTCCTGTTGCAAAATGGTTCACATTTGTATTAAATTAATGGAAATTCAAATTCAAAATGTACAACTTAGGTCGTCCGTTTGAGAAAATAAATGCTTTTACAGCAAATCTAAACGGTATGAAGTTTTAATGTAAGTGTAAGAAGAGTCAGTTCAAATAGTTCAAAAAAAAAAAAATGCAAATTGACTGTTACAGCCTCATCCAAACCGGCCAATGTGTTAAGTTAGCTTCAATTTCACTTATAAAACTTGCGAAGTAAATAGCCTAATGGAGCGGTCAGTACAGAACAAGGAGTGGCCGTCTGACATGATGTGGTCAAACCGACATCTTAGCGTTTCAGCAGCTAATCACACACACATGACGTTTCCTATAAGCAAGTAAAAGTTAACATTTAGTCAAAACACAAAATCATAGGGGTGACGTGATTCCTATATCACATTTGTCCTAGTTTCAAAACACGTTTTGACCACCCACAAAGAAATGACAAAGACACTGATTATGGAACCACGAAGGCTAAAATCCAACCTAGAATTTAAAAACATATCGATCAGTGTAACCTGGTATTGACCTCATGACCCCAAGAATTATAGACTCAACTCAAAAAAAAAAAAAAAAGAAGGTATAGTTACCCCCCTGTTATTCTACCAGGACACACTGAAATGGAGATACCACACATGGACACAAACCTGGTTAGTATATTTCTCTGCCTCGGTCACAATGCGCGTCAGTGGGGTTTCAACTGGTCTTCCTGGTCAGACTTCCGGGGGAAGGCTGGGAGAGGAGCCTGTCTGGGGCCGTTGGTCAGGGAAGCCCGGGGGCCAGGCGGTCTCCTCAAAGTATCTGGAGCTTCTGTAGGCCACCAGCAGGCCTACCAATTACATTCTAACAATAACCATACTCAATTTTGAATCTTTCCAAAAAAAAAGAAAATAGCAAAATACAAAGTATTAGTATTACAAGGACGTAACGTTACTACTTAAAGGGATATTCAAACTTGTGGGAGAGAAATCTTCAGCGCGTCAACCCGGTTGCCGTCCGGGTTCAGCCTCAGCCCCGTTAACGGATCCCAGTCAGGGCTCGCCGTTGACCGACCGCAGAGGGGAGGCCGCGCGCAGCGGCCGTTGCGCATTAGTTAGACACCTTTAGCGTTGCTTCGTTGCGGTTTGTTTGTTGCGCTGTTAAGAGTCAGCTCGGTGATGCAGTCTGGAATAAGTTGGAGAATGTTAAGCCCTAAGCCGTTGCGCTCGCCCCTCGGTTTAGCCGCCGCCGCTGCTGCTGCTGCCAGCCTACCCTACCCGGTGTCGTCGCTCCCGAGGCTCTGCCGTTGAGTTTGGGGGCCGTGGCCTTTCAGAAGCTCACTAAGAAATAAAAAGGAACTCAGACGACATGGTAGTTCATTTGGGTTTGTTTTGAGAGGTGGTATAAGGGGGGGCAGGCGTAAGGCCTATGAGGCATTATTTCTTTTGGGGGGGGGGGGGGGGTTCAAAAATTGGAAACCATGCATGCCAAAGTTGAATAAGGAATCCCGATGTTTATGTCCAGTGGGCATCTGGTAAGGACGCCCACTGGACGCCTCCCTTGGGAGGTGTTCCAGGCACGACCAGTGGGGAGGAGACCCCGGGGAAGACCCAGGGCTAGGTGGAGAGATTATATCTCAACACTGGCCTGGGAACGCCTCGGGATCCCCCCGTCAGAGCTGGTCAATGTGGCCCGGGAAAGGGAAGTCTGGGGCCCCGTGCTTGAGCTGCTGCCCCCGCGACCCCACCCCGGATAAGCGGACGACGATGAGGATGAGGATGAGGATGAGGATGAGGATGTTTAGGTCTCGGTTTACATTCCTGTTGTTGTTGTAACCAAGTTCAAGCCATCACAGGGGCCAGACTACTTGGATCGTAGGCGTCATGGAAGCGGATGCGCTACCCTGGAAGCTATTCTCCACGGCCTGCGGTCGGCGGGACCTCAGAGGGACTCGAACGGGAATCGAACGTCGAGCCTCGGTCCTAAAAACGGGCCCAGAAACAGCGAGCAAGCAGCTCCCGGGTGTCGTCCTCCTCCTGGTGGACGCCTAGATTCTTAAGACGTAGCGGTCTCCTTCTAGGACATGGTTGGTTTCGGGAGCGCATACGTGGGAGTGTGTGTCTCTCCGTCACGAGCCTGGCGACGTGCGATGACGACGACGGGGGGACGGGGGGGGGGGGGTGGCGCTATCAAACGGCTGCAGGATCGCCCTGTCGCTGCAGAGGCTGCTCGGAGATCTCAGGTTTACCAAGACCCACGGAAACCGCCTACGTTTTTTTTTTTTTCGTTTTTTTTAACAATCCAAAAGTGTTTGGAAAGCCAAACAAATACATGCCTTGAACCTTTTCTTCTTTTTTTTTTTTTTTTGTTGCAACAACCCAAAACAAATGAGTGCAGTCGAGGTGGGGGTTCAAAAGGGACTGGGTGGCGGCGGCGGTGGTGGTGGCGGTGGTGGTGGTGGTGGTGGTGGTGTTGTTGTCGTCAACTGGATGGTTTAGTAGTGGGATTCGATCCTAAAAGGGGGTGTCTGTCGCTGCGTCTCTCCTAGGCTGTAGCGTCGTGGGATGGGGGCGGGGGGGGGGGCGTCCTGGTTCACAATCTCAGGTGTACTGGCACTCCGGTATCCCAGTTGAGTACTGGTTGCCCTCCGACATGTACTGGTGTTCCGTGGCAATGTAGGCGTCCGACCCGCCAGAGTACTCGTTGCCCGGGGCGACCGACTGGTAGTCGCCGCCCGTGCTGAACTGGTCGCCCATGTCGACGGACTGGTAGTCTCCGGTGGAAAACTGGTCTGTCCCGTCGGCCGCCTGGTACTCGCCCGCGGGGAACTGGTTCTGTGTCGTTTTGTGCTGGTTTTCTGCGGAGCCCATGCCAGACTTCTTCATTCTATGGAGACAAATTATTATTATTATTATTTATTTATTTTTTTTACATTTTTTAAGATCAAACTTTTAATAGAATGGATAAACAAAAGACCATCGTGGATGTTTTCTAAATTACCATTTAAAATGAAATTAGTGGACCAGCAAGGGTGGGTAATTACATAAAACTAATAAAAGTTTTCCCAACACAAATACACACACCCTCCAAAATTCTCCATTCTCTGGAAGTTGTAGTAACAACCACAGACACTTGAAACAGCCACTATAAGGGCGTGCCTCCTTGCTGAACACGGGTCTTCCACCTGTGGCACGAGAGCCGGTACTTGCACTTGCACTTGTACTTGCACTCACTGGTTCTTATGTTTGGCGCCGCTGACGTGGGCCTGGTACTGCTCCACCGAGTTGAGGTCGATGTTGCAGAGGGTGCAGGAGTAGCCCTTCACCGTGGAGGCTGAGGGCCGAGGGGGAAGGAGAGGTTAGAGAGAGAGACACGCTTCGCCGGGGGTGGGGGGGGGGGTCTGTTCCGTCGTCGCACAACTCTGCAGAGTCGGCCGATAGTCACGACTGTGCGACCGCTACAAAGTCACACACGCGGTCCTTCTGAACAGTGAGCAACAAATACCCAGAAGGCGTTGGTAAGTGTGTAAAAAGTCACAAATAAGGTCATGAATAGCAAAAATATGGTTATACATCATACAAATATAAACACTAGTGGCATTCCAGAAATACAAATACAAATAAGGAATATAGGATATATATATATAGCCATTCAGCATGAATGGATAATTTAAAATCGAAATATTGCATGTAATAAATATTGTGTGGAGGTGTAAATTACATTTAAGTATAGTAATTCAGTCGGCGTCCAGCTATAAAGCCTCTAAGGCTCTCTCGGCAAAGCTGCTTACGAGCAATTGTCCCATTTTACAAGGATGGACGCTGGCTCTGCTGTGCTGCGTTTAAACAGCCGCGTGATTAACCTAAGTGTCACTAACTTGCACTGCACTCACTCATAATTCTGTCCTGTATCCTAATACTTCCCTGGCACCATGTCGCCCACTGCATGTACCTGACCTACATCTAGATATGCGAGAACCATCTAAGTCATTGCAGACATTAATACCATTCACACGTGCACAGCAGTGAGATGGTCCTTTCTTTGCAACACTGCACTCCCCAAAGGGCTGATTATGATCCCACGTTCACGCAACGCAACGACCACGCAGACGCTTCGACGTAGTCGCGAACCTTTATGGTTCTTGCGTCGGGTTTTAGTGAGCGGACCAATCACAGCCCCTCGCTGCTGCGTCACCTCGACGGAAGGTTACACTTTTTTGGGAGGCGCACGTCAGGCCCCTCGCGGTGGAATCAAGGAGGGTCCGCAAGGACGTAAGCGTGAACATTGGACCATAATCAGCCCTTAAGTGGACAGACGGGCTGTTCCTCTGTTTACGGCGCTTGTGATGTTGTTGTTGTTGTTGTTGTTGTTGTTGCTTCACGTGGCGAGCACAGCCGGCCTGACCTGGCGACGTGGAGGGCCCGTACGTCTCCATCAGCTTCTGCTTGGTCAGCTGCTTTTTGTGCTTCTTGCCGGCGTAGTGCTGCTGCGCCATCAGGGGGTTGTTGAAGGACGCCTGGCAGATGGAGCAGAAGCGGTCCGGGTTGTTGTTGCTGCTCCCGGCCGCCCCCGCCCCCCCCGTCACCGCACCAGCCCCCGCCCCCGCCCCGCTGGGCTCGGCGGCGGCGGTGGCAGCAGCAGCGGCGGCGGCGGGGCTCTTCTTGGGCTGGGGGGCTGTCGCGGTGGCCTGGGGCGCTGCAGACAGGGGGGCAGTAGAGAAGATGAGACCACTCCCAACAGGACACGGGTTCATACTCATTCAGAATTCCAATATTCAAATGTTGAGCAGAGTGGATGTGCATATATCCTCCTGGACAGATAGATAAATCCTTCCTATACAGGAAATTACAGATAGCCTACAAATCCCTTCCCGCAATACATGCAATGTTTATAACGCATTCTTTGTATTAGCCCATATATGGTATGGACTGTCACACAACCATACCATATCTAAATAGGATATAAATGATCTCATCATGGACACATTGAAGGGATAATTGCCAAACCCCCAAATTCCTGTCCATACATTTTGTTCCTGCTTGTCATCTTGTTGTATTTCCCTTCATACATTAAAAGAAAAGGTGAACAGGTACCTGCTGTTTGAGGGCCAACTGTCTTTAGCCGGAGGTTCTTGGCGTGCACCTTGCCCTGGTAATGAGACTGGGCCATCACCGCCGACGAGAAGGTCATGTTACACAGATGACACCTTTTATATCGCTCTGTGTCTCCATTGTTACAGGCCTGTAGGGAGAGAGGGGAGGGGGACACACACACACACACACACACACACACACACACACACACACACACACACACACACACACACACACACACACACACACACACACACACACACACACACACACACACACACACACACACTTACTTTTAAATGGACTGCCTGATATTGCCAAGAGGAAATAAATCCACGACAGCTATGGCCACTGTGTGGGATTCTGAAGGACTTGGAAGAGGTGGTTGTTGAGGAGACGGATAACTCACGCTGTCGGGTACAGATGATTCAGGCTTAAACTTCTTCAGGGACGGCTCCTTGTCGTTTTGGACGCAGAGGTACCGCCGCACCTTGTTGGCATGCTTCTTACTCTGAGAAAGACACGATCAACAAAAAATAAAAGAATGAACTTTAAGAATGGTGACGTTGCACGGGGCTTGCTCCACGTATTCACGTCATTGGCTGACCCATGTTTTACAGTCCATGCCCCAGATCAGCAATCAGACGCCAAACACGCCCTTTAGAACAGTGTTTGGAGGGTCTAAAGAGGAACGACGTGGTAACCGCGCTGATGCTGACCGACCTGGTAGTGGGTCAACTTCTGGGACTCCGAAATGAGGACAGCGCTGCAGACTTTACACTGGGAGTCAGAAAACAGGTCACCGTGTTCCTTGATCATCTTGTTGACTGCAAGGCAGAGACAAAAAGAAATCAGGCATTCAGCACATTCTGCAATACATGGTATAGTATGGGACCCTTTGCAGGAACTAAATATGCAATACCGAGAACATAATGGTGTGAAATGGAACTGAGAGAAAAAAAAGGAATATGATGACACAGGAGCCCGATTAGTATTCAACTCAGCATAAGGTACAATCATCAGTCCTTCATAGAGTGGTTTAAAGATGCGCCAATGCATCACACTGGCCATTGCGCTGCAACTAGAATCATTGTTTACTTAAGCAATTTCTCATTCAATTTAAGCACTCCAATAAAACAACCGGGGAAAGGTTGTTAATTCCATTATGAAATCAAGATGAATCATGAATGTGCAATATAAATCAGGTCCTTGCCCCTATGCATGTTGTGTTCATAGTTAAATATCAGCTGGGACATACAGTGTAGTGCAAATAATGGCTATACAATATTAAAGACAGTTGGGTGTACAATGGAAGAAAAAGTAAAGTTAGACAGCAATGAATTCTGCTGTGCGAAATGTGAAGCTGTATGTGTACAGTAACTAGACGTGTCTTAGATTGCCCGTTGATAGCATGTGATGAATAAACACTTGGCTGTGCTCTCAAATTGTGTTTGTTTTGAGTCACGCACGTCATCATAGCATCAGTGAGGATGGAGGTCAAATTTGCGACAGCACCATCTTCAGTACATACACAAAAGCTCTACCGTGTTATCATTCGCTTTTTGGTAGTTTAAATGCAGGACAAATAAACGTCCTAAAATGACCTGATCTAGCAGGGGTAAATGTGCAAAAAAATATGCATTTGAATTTGGAGCACACGGCATCAAGATTAGCAAGCTAATGTCTGTCACATTTTGTCAATGATATCCAATGATATAGTCTGCACAATATACAAACACGCCGGTGCAATGACTAGCCTCGCTCTTTCTTAAACAAAAGTGGTGCATTGCAAGGCGACCGTCGCCACATGAACATGTTGGCAATCGACCTTGGAGCAAGGAAAAAGGTAGCGGTGGTTAGCTAGCGGCCAGTCCTGCAATGGCTTGCACTGCACGACTGATCGGTAACTTGTCAACACACGACAACGCGTCACACCAGCGGGCACACGTGGGAACACGACGACTAATATTAAGTTCCGTTTTTTCATGCTGCTGTTACTGTTGTCGTTGAATACGAAACGATATGATTGACAAGAGCATACCCTCCGCTGGCCCAGAAGGTAAGTAGGGGAAATCTTCCATCTGCATCGCTACGGCCATTTTTCTTTCACAGGCAGCAAGAGAGAGAGAGAGCGAGAGAGCGGATCCACTGCGCATGCGCGTTTAATTCGTGTGCCCACACTTCTGACGCGCTCGGTCCAATGTGGAGCGACGTGTTGTGTTGTGTTTGTGTTTTGTTTACTATTGAGCGCGGATAAAAAAAAAAAAAACGTGACTAGAACATCGCCGAGTCGAAGGCAAGCACAGCAGCAAACACCGGAAACTGGATGAGCAAACGCTGTTGGAACTACTGCGTTGCTCTTGACTCTACTACACATGCTGCCAGTCTCCTTCTTGGTGACGTTAGCGCTTCGCGGCTAACACCTACGAGTCGTCGCTCGTGTTTTGAAGCACGCGCCCGCCGCCAGTAGGCGACGCAAGGGGAACGCGCGGTCACGTGACCGAACATGAACCCAACATGGCTGTGTGAAGATAAGATGAGATAAGATAAGAAGATAATTAAATTATTTAAAGTATTATTATTATTAATATTATTATTATTATTATTATATTTTTTTAGTGGGGAGGTTGTTATTTATTCCACACTCCATACCAGTAGATGGCGGTTATGCATCTAAACGTTTGCCAAACGTCAAAAAACAATACAGAAGAAGAAGTACGCGCACGCCAGTAGGTGACGCAGAGGAACGCGCCAGCAGCACAGGCTGGGGGTCACGTGACCGATAGGAACCAACATGGCTGTGTGAAGAGAGTAAGCAAATGCAACTCAACTTTTTTTGGTGAACGTATCAACAACACATTGACTGTGGGGGGGGCGGGGGGTAACCGATTTAACAACCAATTCATCGCAGTAATGGTATGACGCAGAACGGTGTAACACCCCTACACACTGTCGCTGATGTATGCATATTGAAATTAAATTTAATATGTTGTACATCTACTTTAAAATCGGCTGCAGTGGTTCGATTTTTTTCGAACTCTAGGTTTAAAAGAAAAATACTTGCAAATGTCAACATCTATCTCTTAAAAAGTGCCTGTTTTAAACTTTCTAAACCACGTGCGTATTTCTTTCTCTCTCTTTAGGTCAACGTTATAAAAAAAAAAAGAACAACATGTCTCCTAGAAAGCAAGTGGTCAAGACTTCCAGTGCCTTATCCTCCGGGGGAGATGGGGACTGTGTTGAAGTAGAAGACACGGACGAGGAGGTGAAAGAAGTGATGAGTCGTCACTGTAATGCAAGACCTTACTATATTCTACTAAAGGCACATTCATTCACAACACACCAGAGCTAAAAGCAACAACTGTAGCAGCCTTAACCCTATAACGCACTAAGTTATGATCGATCATTTTGGGCAACGTTATTTATTTCTGGAATCAACAAAGCAAAACAAACATGACTTTTTGATGTTGTTAAACAGTATCCCGTTCTTTGTGAATTTCCCTTTGGGGTATATTAGTCTACTATTAACTATCTAATAAGTTATACTCCATTTGGTGTTCAAAGTAAAAGCCTTTTTGCCCTCACTCCTAGATGTTTCCAGAAGAGCTTCCCCATTCCTCCATGTCGTTGTCTCGCAGGCGTGAAAGGGTTGTTAAAGCAAAGCCGAAAGGTAACGAACCTGTGCACTGACACTGTGCATCAAAATAACTATAACACACAACGCTGGCTGTAGCGTTGACATAATCAAGATCATGTTAAAATATAAAGGTTGAATAATTAACGGAAAACTGTTCATAGAAGGTAATCATGGAAAACGAATGCTAGTTACAGCAATCTGTCATCTGCGTTCACATGAGTCAATATTGTGACGTCCACTTAGGGTTGTATTAAATCCACATTGGACCTTGCATACTTAGCCTTGGTGTTAATTACTACCATTTGAAACTCAAAATCCTTCTACAGTATTTCAGTGTGTTGGATAATTCAGGATATAAGCTCCAGACTAGTCATTAAGGATGGAGTGGCATATCGAGTGTTGCGTTCATGGGCTTCCACAGAAGGCAATTTTAGCAGGCGGCCAAGTCACATATTTGTAGTTGACCTTTGACCTGACCTTTGACCCTCAGAGATGACCGAGGAGGAGATGATGGACCTGGCGCTGCGACTGAGCGAACAGGAAGCCAGCATCGCTGCTGCCAAACGGCAGCAGGAGGAAGAGGCCATGACGGAAGCCTTGAAAGAAAGTGTACGAACTCAGCGCTCGCCTTATCACAGTGAACGACCTCCGGCTGCTCCCAGTGTGCCCGTCGATTACATTGTTCACGCTCTGGTGGCCTCGAAAGAATAGTAACTTGTGAATCGTGTGGCGTTTACTACTAATAATAATAATAATCTATACTTTATTAGTCCCCTTGGGGAAATTCTTTCTCTGCATTTAACCCATCCGCGAGTACTACTATTACTAGTACTAGTACTAGTATTACTAGTACTACACTCGGAGCAGCGTGCCGCCACAGGAGAGGCACTCGGGAGCCATGGGGGGTATTCCAGGTGCCTTGCTCAAGGGGCACCACATCGGTCTCGGGGTGGGATTCGATCCTACAATCATGTGATTGTTATTGGTCCAGCCCCTTAACCGCTAGACCATCGTTTACCTCGAACCTCGAATGGGAACAACCATTCCCGTTGAACTCATTGCTTACTGTGCAGGCTCATGGTTGAACGATGGTCATGGCCTCAAGCGACCTCATCCTCGTGTCGTCTCCCTCTCCAGATGTCCAGTCAGACCCAGCCCTGTGCCTCGCCTCCAAGCCAAAGATACCACGGCAACACGGACCCCTCGCCGAAACTCCCCCCCAGGCGGAAACTGGCCTACCCAGCCGCGGTGTGCGAGGGGGACGTGATGCTGGTTGAAGAAGAACCGACGCCGGAGTCGGAACCGAGTGCCGAACACGGTAAGTACACCAACAAGAGGGCCGTCACGGGCAACTGACGATACGTTCCGCCATGCCGCCCCCCCGGGGGGGCCTACGTCCGTGTCACCCGAGATCCTTCTGTAACAAACCACGCCGCCGTCTTTTTGGTTTTCCCGCCGTGTCCCCTAGACCCGAGAGGCGCGGGGAATCACAGGCACAGCAAGAGAAAACGGAAGAGGGAAGACGGCGCTCTGCTCCTGGAGAGGCAGGACCTCCCTCAGACCCAGAAGATCTGCTCCCAGAGCTCCACACCGGAGCCGCTCTGCTCTCAGGTCAGCCAATCGCTCATCATTACCTCACCTAATCTAAACACCATGGGCTTTCAGGAACAAATATACACTGTATTTAAATTAAAACTGTTTAATTATTATTATAATAATAATAATGATACCAGACTTGGATGTGTCTTGGCAACTTTGGGGATTTGAACCTTGGATGCGTTCCAAAGCGTCTCCGTGGAGACGCTTTGGAACGCAGACTTCCCACTGTGAACTGCCCAGGGGGATGGGGTCTTGTTCTGTCCTCATCGTTAAAGCCACTCTGCATGCGTAGGAACAGAAATGGCACTTCAGTGCATGAGAACAGTTGTTGGCACGGTACCAGGAGGAAGCTAGTGTAATAGTTATATTTTAGTAGTAGTAGTTTAGTAGTAGATATTAATGTCTTTTTCGATTGGAGATCCAACATTTAATCACAAAAGTCCCATTCAAATGACATGTGTAACTCAGGCCTCTGCCACTGTGTAATTTCTCTCTAATGTCTTCGTGTTTGTACGAATCCCATTCAACCCGGATGAATCTCCAAGACTTTTCTTCCTCCCAGACTGATCCCTGCCAGCTCCCTAAAACCTTCAAACCGTCTTCCTCGGCCAGCAAACTCCACGTTCACCTGCCCAGGTTGAGTCCGGGGACTCTGAAGACCTGCAGAACCTCTGGGTTTGTCTTGTGCTCTCAGCAGAGTCTGACCTCGACCCAGACATCTCTGCCCTCCCCGTCCAAGAGCCCCACCTTTCCAGGCAGCGCAACACACTCGGACAATGTAAGGGATTCCAAGAAGCCGACGTTCCCAAAAAGTACTGACTGTTCAGATCCGGACATGGAAGAAATTGGAGAGATGAATCCACGTTTTAACTGTCCTAAGAGTCCTGTATTTGGCAGGGTCGAATCCACAAAGGCTTTGGATGACTCCAGCACAAAGAGTCCTGTATTTGGCAGGGTTGAGTCCACAAAGGCTCTGGATCACACCAGCATCGCACCGAAGAGTCCTGTATTTGGCAGGGTGGTCTCAACGCAGGCTAGCACGCTGTCTAAAGGTCTGATGTTCCCAAAATGTCCAGCCTCCACGGGGAAGGAGAGGCCTGGAGAGGCCAAAGACATGTCGAGAGACGGCCGCTCTGAGAAGACTAGTCCACTAGTTGGAAAGAGCGGGGAAGTAAGTGGAGAGACCAGCCCAGATTCTAGAGAGGAAAGCCCACGATTTGGCAAGACTAGTCTGCCAGTGTCTGGATCTGGCCGGTGCAGCCCTGTACTTGGTGGAACCAGTCCGGTATTCGGGAGGACCAGTCCAGTATTCGGCGGTACCAGGACAGAGAAAAGTAGCATTCTTCCGGTTACAATAGGCCAGGAGTCAGCCAGCAGCCAGGACAGTCACTCTGCCCGTTCACGGCCCGCTTCTGCCATTTCTAATAAGGAGAGCCGACAGCCACCGCGGTGCCTTCAGAGGGTAAGTGCAACGCGAGGCCTGGTTCACGTGACCATTTGTGGGGCTGCAGGTGAATGGACTCTATTTTATGAGCTGCTTATACGGACAATCGGAGGCATTGCTGTTGACTAGGAGTGTATACCGTTGAGAATGTTGTGAAGAGCCCCCGGTGACTGACGGCTTGTTTAGAACTGTGATTGGCCCCGACCATAAGTGCATGGTTTGAAGTTGCATCTTCTGCAGCATCTTCACCAGATCCTCGCACGATGATTCACTAATGATTTAATCTCCCATCTCAGATGTATGTGTACCCATCCTATCAGATATTTTCTATTCCCCCCACTGCAACATCATCTGGCTTTGCGTTCTCTTGGGGTGGGGAAAAATGAGACCCGTGCAGACCCGTTTATTATATTTAAATCCATTTTGTCATAGGCCTGGATGTTACAATTGATAATGTGATTCCATCTCATCCCAACCAGTGTTCATAAAGTCTTCCGTCATTCACCGATCGGGTTCGTACCCTTCCACCAAGGTGTGTGTTGTGTTTTGTTCTGTTTTGACTGCAGACAAACGGGCTGAACCACAAGGACGAGGAGTCTGGATCCACGTCCGGGGACCCTGTGAGCAAGCCCCCAACAGTTGCCCCCGGTAAACGTCTTGTCTTTATTCATTCATAGAACGATGAGACCTTTGTGTTGATGGCCACCCCCATCCTCATCTGTTCAATCAGTGTTGCTCTGCTGGATCCGCCGTGTTTCAGCTCATCATGATGATGATGATTGATGACTGATGTGTTGATTTTATTCCTCCTGATTTTAGCCGTTAAAAAGAAGTACGCCAAGAACGATGAAGAGTCCATCCCAGAGATGATGATGATGAAGATGACCAGTGACATGACCTTACGTTGGTCGGACAACGAGGAAGACCTGGTGGTAAACGAGCTCTCCAGTTTGGTTATTAGTGAGATTACACTACACTTGTCCCAGCTTCTGACTACTGTGAAATTTTAAAACAACCCCTGGCATCAAATGCTGCCTCATGCCAACATCCACATCTGGGGGCGGCATCAGCTCAGGAGGTAGAGCGGGTTGGCTGGTAACCGGAAGGTCGCTGGTTCGATCCCCGGCTCCTCACTTCCTAGCTGTGAGTGTCGTGGTGTCCCCTAAGCGAGACGCCCTCACCCTAATTGCTCCTGACGAGCTTGGCTGTCGCCCCTGCGTGGCTGACTCGATGTGTGAATGTGTGCGTGAACGGGTGAATGTCAGTCGACACTGTAAAGTGCTTTGCATGAAAGCGCTGTATAAATGAGGACCATCCACCGTCTCCCGGCTTCCCCAGCAGTCAGAGGGGTATCCCAGTCCCGTCTTCCCAGGGGAGAGCCGCCTGCAGCAGGCCGAGGACCGCAAGTGGTCCCCTGAACACAGAGGGTCGGCCCTGCCAGCGACCTCCAGCCACAGGTAGGGAAACGCACACTGCTGACGGAGAGCTGACTGGATCTGGGCCCTCGCTCTTGTTCTTACTTCTGTAAAACCGCATTGCCCCTGCCATGCAAGACCAACCTAATTACACACAAAGTCACACACACTATTTCCCCACTTATTACAAATATCGACTGATGCATGTTTGTTTTTTTAATCAATATCTTATAACACAGGATTGCAAGTCGGAATGCCTTTTGTAACCGGCGCCCTCTGCAGTTTGCAGAATGTTTATAGTGGTGCCTTAAAGTAAACTCTAGTCTGTGAATGTAAAACCTTTTTTCCCCACATGGTTTGTCCAGATTCCAAGATCTCGCCTTGTATTTGGGTATTGATCATCACGTGTAAAGCAATCATGCTCTCGTGTGCACGGAATGCACTCATGTTTTAACACTAACACTAACACTAATAAAGCCGATAACGATAACGTGGGTGAGGATGGATGGGTGCATGAGCAAATGCCCTTAGTGGCGATGAAGGCACTAAATATATTTTGTCGGGGGTCAAAATTACCGGTTCATTTTTCCTTTTTGTTTTTTGCTCTGTTCCCAGTCCGAAGCGTCTGAGGTTGAGTCCCGTCCCCCCCTCCAGAGCTGTGGCGGCGACTGGTTCGGACACCGGCGCCACCACCACCTGTCCGCAGGTCCCTCAGTCTGGGCCGGGGCCCTCCCACACCCAGGAGCCCCCCAGCCGGGCCCCCGCCCTCCCAGAGGTGCCCAGGGGAGGGGAGCCGTTGGTGCACTACTACTGGGGGGTGCCCTTCTGTCCCCAGGGCCTGGACCCGGACAGATACACACAGGTGGGCAGACCGCCCCGGCTCCTCCAGGAACTAGCCAGGTCCTAGCAGATACGTACTGCTTTAAAGCTGGTAAACATTAGGCATGGGCGATTCGCGAACGATTCGGTCAGAACAAACGAATCCCGAAGGTGAATGACGAGAACTGATTCCCAAAAATAAGAGAACTGATTCCTTTTTTTTTTTACATAAAATAAAAATATGGTCACTCAATCAATATGGTAAATAAAAGATACAAACGAACAGAGCTTCGTCTCCCCTCAACTTCATATTGATTGAGTCTAAAACGTTCTCAAACCACACGTGTAATGCTCGAGCGGCGTCGTTGGCTATTGTTACAGAAATTAGCTGTTTTCCCGAGCACCGTCACCGTCTGAGACCTTCTGGTGGTTTTAAAGGCTCCGTTTGCGGGCGTACCTCATATTTAAAAGCAAAGCGGTGTGGCCAGACACCTGAGATGCCCTGCCAAATGACGTAACTGACCATATGACTTAACAAACTGAACGAACGAATCAAACGAACAATTTGTGATAGTGAAGGGAACTGAAAGAACTGATTCCCGGAAAAGAATCATTTTGCCCATGCCTAGTAAACATGGATGAGCTTCTGAATGGACTAGCCAGGTCCCAGCAAGATACATACTGCTTTAAAGCTGGTCAAAACGGGTGAATGAAGATGATGATGATGAAACAGGAAGCGGTTCCCTTTCTCCTCCATCTGTACTTTTTTGCGTCCATCATCCCTACGTGTCCTTGCCGCTTACTTACTGCCCCGACCTGTCCCGCGTCGTCGTGGCTCTGAGCTGCTTCAACCTGGCTGTGATTAACCCCCCCCCCCCCCCCCCCCGCTGGCGTTCTGCTGCTACCCGATCCCCCCCAGGTCATCCTGGCCCAGATGGAGGTGTACGAGAAGAGCCTGAAGAGCGCTCAGAGAGGCCTGCTGAGGAAGGCAGAGTGGGGCGACGGAATCACCCCCAGACCCGAGGTAGCCCGTCGGGTTCCAGCTGTCTTGGGTCGAATGCGTGCAAAATAAAACTTGTCTTGCTCTTTTGTTGAAACAAATCTACTCTGTCACCGTAGGAACCCCCGGAGGACTCACCCGAACTGATCCCCACCATCAGGTAGAACCTACTTTCGAATGGTCATGATAATTGATCCTGTATGATTTTTTTTTTGGTGTACCGTTTAATGCAGCTATAGACCCCCCCCCCCCCTGAAGAATAGGTCCCGCCTCCCGGTTCCCTCGGTCAAATGTCTACGGGGGAATAACACAGGGTTTTTTTGAACGATCGTACATAACAAACTCTGTAGGTGGCGGAGAAGTAAAAGCTGCGTCACGTTTTGACCGAGGGAACCGGGAGCCTCGGAGGCGGGACTTATTCTTCAGAGGTCTATAGCTGGACTCACAACTAGCGCACAAATAATAACTCCATATCCACTCGAATGCATTTCGATATGAAATGTGGAGCGGCAATTCATGGCACAGAAACTACAACCATAACAAAGCTGTTCCTCCTCTGAAATCTGTTCAGGGTGTTTAGATGTATCCATAACCAAACCGTACATACACAAGGTGTCAATAAAGTTGTTTCTGTTTTGATTTGGGTTTGTTGAAACAGTTTGGGCCGGCCGGGCCTCCGCTCCAGAAGGCGGGCGTCCGGGGTGAAGCCGTCCAAGGACGAGGACGAGGACGGAGGAGGTCGGGTGGAGGAGGTGGAGCAGCAGGAGGCGGTGGAGGAGCCCGTGGAGGAGGGAGAGGAGGACCTGGACGTGGTGGGATGTGACGTGTGTCCAGGTACTGCGGCCCGGCCTGTGTGCAGCGCGGGAAGTAGGGCTGGGCAATTCATCGAGTTTTGATCGCGATTTAGAGTTTTGGGTCAAATGATCTCCAAACTATTATAATCGAGTTGAAACGATTTTTTATTTTTATTTATTTTTTAAACTATATTTTATTCATTTAATGTTTTATAGAAGAACGTCTGGATTCATATTTGAACATTATTTTAGATTAGAACATTTTCGATTTGAACATTTTGTGTATTTTTTCAAAGTTCTCGGTTACAAAGTGTTTTTTGTTTTTTTTCGGAGAAAAATGCTGAATAAATGCAGCATGTTTTCAAACTCAAAAAAAAAAACCTTTTGAATAATCGTGATTTCAATATTGACCAGCGGCCCTAGCAGGAAGGCAGCAGCGCCGTGTCACAAACGTTTCTGCGTGTCGTCGTTCTTATTCCAGGATCTCTCGGCCATCAGCCTACTCAAGATCAATCGGTTATGAAAAACACATCCCGCAGAATCCAATTAGTCTGTTCAGATGTATCTGTTGTATTCAGCCGTTTTTAACGTGAATTATATCATCACGCTCCCAGTGACTCTGGATACTCATTCTGTAGTTTGTGTTGTGTCAGCGCGACGCGTTTATTCAACCAAAACCTTGTGCCCTTTGGAACTAAAGAGACGCAGCTCAGCGGCGACGAGACTCCGGATCTGGTGATGGGCACCGCCGCAGGACAGGAGGTAAGACGCAGCGGCCACCGCGTGGTCTCATGACATGACGCGCCTCATGGCTGCCGTGTAAAGGGGAATTTACACCGCAGGCGAGAGAGAGAGACGTGAGCGTAACGCAGGCGTATCAGTTCACACCGCCGCCGTTTATTTCGCTATATTTTCAAGATTCATCGGATAACATCATCACCGAGACGCTTCAGAAACGCTTGAAGACAGAAGCGAAGCGTAAAGTTATAAGCTTTGGTCGGGGCCGTGAGCCGGGCGTAGAACGCTGCCGGTGTGAATCAGTGCACTGGTCTGAATGGATTCTATCTCTGGCTGAAGTCGGACGTCTGAAGGCCGACTAAAAAAACGCGTCTGAAACGTCTGCGGTGTAAAATTGGCCTTAACATCGCATGCGATCTGAAGCCAGAGTTGCAGGGAGCAGCTGTTGAGCCGTTGTTGGCGCAAACTCGCTCGCTGCTGAACGTGGCCGCCGCCGCCGTAGCGCGGCGAGCCAGGCGACGTAGAGTCAAGTTACTTCTGTACCCGTATTTAAATTAGATTGACCCACTTTGGACCCTTCAATTACCTGAACTCATGAACTTGAAATAACGCACCTTTTGCACTTCATGTACATTAGTTTGTTCGTTTTTTATATTTACATGTCAGTCTTTCGTCTATTGTATTGAATATTTTGTATTTTATTGGAATGCATTTATTTTTTCTCTGGCGATCAATAAAGTCTTATCTTATCTCCATATAAAATATTTTGTCATGTGGGGGAAACATAAAAAAAATGCTCTGACACGTCCCTTAATGGCCGTTGAGGTGTAGAGCAGGAACTGTTGAGGTTTACGGTCGTCATGACGGACGTGTTGCCAACGGCCGTGTCGATTTCACAACCTGCAAACCACAAGGGCTTAACGATTAGACACAAACCTCTACTGATGGCCGTGGGGAAACATCACAACGCCGTAGTGAAATAAGCAAGTTAGTGCACTCTGCTGGTGAACAGCAATAAGGTTTTCCCTTTGGCAGCCTCTAGTGGCTGGCGTTGTAAATGCAGCTATAGCCGTGACATTTCAGAGACATGTCATATGAATATTTTAGGAGCAAAAAGTGAACCTCACAAAAGGATTTGTAGACATAGATCCTCTTGACGGATGGACTTCGGGGGGGGGGGGGGGGGGGTGGGCTTGGGTTTTGTTCTTGAGAAGCTTTGCAGTGTGGCCATTAGTGAGTGGAATAAATTGAGTGGCCGTGCAGATTAATGGAAAGAAACTGAGGGAGTAACCGGAACTCCTTTTTGTGACAACAGACTCAACCCGACAGCCCCTCCCTACTCCAGATCCAGAGTCTCCCCCGCAGCAGGGAGGAGGAGGAGGAGGAGGAGGAGGAGGAGGAGGAAGAGACTCCCACACAGGACCTCAACAAGAAAGAGGAAGAGGAGGAGGAGGGAGACGGTAGGTTAATAAAACACTGACACGTGATTCAGTGCTGGTAACCTCTCCGTCACTGTAGCAGGACGCCATTTTGTTTTATGTGAATATGAAATGACATCAAATGCCGTCCCGGAGCCGAGGCGTCTGACTCTTGCAGCCTCAGGCCAGAAGGTCTTGTATTTCATGTCGTATTTCACGTTTGTTCAGAAATCCCCCCCCCCCCCCACTCACAGTTCTGCCCAGTACAGCCATCGTTTGGCGGCTTCTGTTTGCACGGAAGTTGATTCGATATCTCTGGCTTTCTCCAAGCTGTGAGGAGGCCTAACGTTGATTTGTTGGAATAAGCGCCATCTTTTTTTAAGGGGGCAGTACAGCAAGGGTCAGAGCTGCCTTGCTCATAAACACCCCGAGTGTTGGATCTTCCTCTTGATCAACCTATTGTTGCCCCTGCCCCCGCCCTACAACCATACAAGCCAGGACAGTGTGGTGCCTGGGGCGATTGCGTCTCCGTCCTATGACCTTATAAATACTAAACATTTCACAGATGTTGATAAGAAGGCACAAAGCATTCAAGCAAGCCACGGTATCTCTGGTATGTTTTTCACACAATCGTTTTACTATAATGTTGACGTGAGACCATTATCCGCGGGGAATGTCGACAGTCAGGTTAAATATGAACGCAAAATTACTTGATTACTCGTCAGATTATGCCACACCTTAGAATCACATGATGTGCTCATGTGACGTGATACCACAATTTAGAAACCCTAGATGTATAACTAATTATTATGTCCCTAGCCTCTGCCCTTCAAACTCTCAGTTTGCCTTGAATGAATACCATCCCAATGAATCGAATCAAATTCAAGAGTGAATATCTTGTTGTAACTTCTGTGCTTCGAATATGCGTGGCGGCGGATGGGGTACTGTCCCTTTAAGAAGCCAACGAGAAGGCTCAAGCCAGCTGAGCAGGCACTGGCCAATGGGAAGACCCCAATTAGTTAGGATCGTGATCAGGTGTGTGGAGATGGTGAGCAGGAGGGGAAATGCTCAAGGGTTGGCTGATGTCAGAGATACATTCTCAGGGTTTCAAAAGACCAAAAACGTTCATCATTCTAGTAGCAGGTAGCTCACGAACGCTAGCCCGCCTTCAGCAGTCTGACTGCGACGCACGCAATCTTACAAACTGAGACTTTGACATCATTTATGTATTTATGTGAACCTCACTCCTCTCTGTATGCACTGAATGGTTAAACAAAGAAAATAATGCACTTGGTAACTAATAACAAATTTTAAACCGATCAACTATCTGAAAAGAAACGCAAAAGCTCAAAAGCTGTTTTTTTATTGTTGTGTTCTTCTGTTCAATGTCCTGCTCCTCGATTCCACTCAAAGTGGTTCACTGTGAAGTGACGCAACAAGGCTTCCACTGCCAACAGAATCTAACAGAATGTTCCGGTCTGGTCTCTCCCTGTTTCCTCCAGCGGGGGGCGCCTCCGAGCAGCCTGCCGTCATGACACCCAGCAGAGAGCAGGAGGAGGAGCAGCAGCAGGAGCAGGAGGAGGAGGAGGAGGAGACGCGGGGAGCTGCAGGCACAGAGGAGGAGAGGAAGGGGGCGGGGCCCGAGGCGGCCTCCAGCGTGGACTGTCCCATCTGCCAGGGCGCCTTCCCCGCGTCCGAGATCGAGATGCACGCCGCCTTCTGTGACGGCGAGCAGGAGGTGGTGGAGTGCCCGGAGGAGGATTCGCCAGGTGACTAACCCGCCCGACGTCATGTGACGGGACGCCGTGGCTAGGGACCGGGGTTCGGAACGCCGTATGCAAATGAGGACGTCCCAACAGGTTACAAAATAAACTGGAAAATAGATTTGACTATTCGGCGGGTGAAAATAATTCCGGTTTCGCTGTTAAAATAATTGTGTGCCGTTGATATCGTCAATGCCGGGTTAGGTTGGGCCCTGAGACTCATCTTCAAAACGGAAGGACACATAAACCGCAGTGATTATAACAATCGTTTTCCGGGCTTAAAATACACTTTGAAATAGTCTTTATATAAATATACAATGTTCTTTGATGTATCTGTGCGTGCAGAGTTCCTCCTGGCGGAAATTATGGCCGAGCTGGTCACTCTGCGGGCCAGAGTCACAGCGTGCGTTACTCTCTGACCTGTTGTGATGATGCGGTATACGTTCCTGATTACCAGGCTGTTCTCATTCCATCGCCCTGGACCGCCCGCTCGTCACGTCGGCCTGCTCCGCTAAGGGAGTGGTCGCACGCCAAAAATCAGAATCTTATTTATTGCCAAGTATGTTTACACATGCAAGGAATTATTTTTAATGTGTTGGTGCAAAAACAAACAACAAACAAACATAGTGCAAACATAGTGCAAAAAGAGAAGACAAGTGCAAAATGGGTGGCCGTTGGCCTTTTATGAGCTGTATTGCCACATAAAAGATAAAGGAAATGGTAAAAAAAAGGCCTGGTTGGTTTTGATCCTGGGCACAAAGCCGGTGGAATAATGCAGGGTAGTAGTATTAAGATAGTTGCAAAAGACATTTCTTTATTGTATCTCTCGTTTCTTTATTGTATCTCTATTGTATCTCTCGGACTCACGGATACAGCCCATCCGTGAGTCATGTTAATGACAGTCTACATTCTAAATATTGAGCCAAACAACGCCTATAAAAATCTAAAACAATACTATAGTGTTGCCTGTCGTCTAGTAAATGCCTGATTGCACTATAAACACTTCTCTGGCCCGCCCACAATTGTTTGGTTACAAGAAACCATTAAAGTTTCACAAACTTATACCTTTTACTGTGTGTGTGTGTGTGTGTGTGTGTGTGTGTGTGTGTGTGTGTGTGTGTGTGTGTGTGTGTGTGTACTCTCGTTCTCCCAGTGTCCCATAGGCCGAGCAAGAGGCGGGCTCTGAAATCCCTCGCGACGGAAGAACGCGGTGATCCGTCAGGCCACGCCCCGTAAGTACCCCCCCCCCCCCCCCGTCACCTCCGACACAGTGAGGCTACAGTGGTCTACAGTGAGGCTACAGTGGTCTACAGTGGTCTACAGTGGTCTACAGTGAGTCTACAGTGGTCTACAGTGGGTCCACAGTGAGGCTGACCCACCCATGCTGTCCCCCCACAGGGCGCCCCAGGCGAGGGAGAAGTGCTACGTCTGCCACAAGTCGGTCCCGCTGGCCGAGTACTCGCGCCACACGGAGAGCTGCATCCAGAGGCAGCGCGCCCGCACCGCCTCGCCCGTAACGCCCCGCCCTCCGTCTGATTTTTTTTTTTTTGCATGGCTGATGAGAAGTGGTTCATTCATAGCAGGACTCCTCCTGACGGCAGAGTGTTTTGATTTCATTCAGAGAGATGCAGAATTAAAGGAGTTGATCGTGGGGAGATGCAGGCAGGCAGCGGGCGGTCACATGACTCCAGTAGCCCCTTAGTCTCAAAGGGCTTCACAGGCCCCGTTGGATATTACGATACAATACGACTTTATTCATCCCCCCCGTAGGTAGGAGAAATTAGTTTGTTGCACCAGCAGCAGTAGAAAAACACAGGATAAAAAATAAATAAAATACAATAAGAATACAAAGTACTAATACAACAGAAGTAGGGAAAATGCTGAAGTAAGGATAAGACAAGACAAGCAGAACAAACAACAACAAATAGACGGTATAAACAGTATGAAATATAAATTATAAAAAAGTGTAAAGTATAAAGTGGCTAAGTTCCAGGTAATTATTGATCCTTACACATTGATGCACTATATACGGTACATCCCCTGTTGTTGATCAACAGCAGCCCCCCCCAACCCTTAGTCCTCAGGGAGCACTCCCCTGACTACCAGAGCTGACACCTGAGGAGGGCCCCCCTCCTCCCAGGGGTAGTCACAGCGGGGGGGGGGGCCATCACAGCTCACCTGGTGAGCTGTGATGGCATCATAAGCATGCAGAGCTGGGGTCGTTGTCTTCATGTGTTTCTCTCTTTCTCTCCGTCCACCCAGAAGGGAGACCTGCTGTCAGCCCTGGAGACGACCGAGCGCAGACCTCCAGGTAGTGTGTGTGTGTGTGTGTGTGTGTGTGTGTGTGTGTGTGTGTGTGTGTGTGTGTGTGTGTGTGTGTGTGTGTGTGTGTGTGTGTGTGTGTGTGTGTGTGTGTGTGTGTGTGTGTGTGTGTGTGACCCAGTCTGTATTGATTCCTGCTGACTGCTCTCCTCTTGTGTTTTTGTTCGTCGTCGTTTTACCAGGTGGTCCGTCCGTGTCCAAGCTCCCCTGTGCACCCAGGTAGGTCCTATAGATCAGTGCCGTGAGCACTGAACACAGGAGCCGTTTCTCAATACCAAGTACTACGTACTCACGGACTTGGAAGTCCGTACTTGGCAAGTCCGGACTTTCAAGTACAGACTTCCGAGAACGCGAGTACGCACTCTGCAATCGGAACAGCAGCGGACTCGATGATGCATCCTGGGATATTTAACGGTCCCAAGTCCACACGAGTCACCTCCGATGCGTCCTCGGTAGAACGGCCTCATCGAGAACGCATCGAGAACACACACGGGTTTTACGACGGTTCTCGCGTACTTGGAATTGGAACAGTGCTTGGGGCCACCACTGATGACGTTTACCGAGAACGCAAGTACACGAGAACACACGAGAACGCGAATTGAGAAACGGCTAGGGTCTCTCCCTACACGCAACGCCCGTCCTTCACGCCGAAGGGCAATAGTGACCATCGAAGAAAAATTCAACTGATTATAAGAGATGGAATTTGTGTTTGTAACTTTGTAAGTCAACATCAACTCTGTTTTAGTTTAGTTTATGAGGCGGTGAACAATTTGATATCAGAAACCGGCCTGGTTGGTCGGGCCCCTAGAGAAGGTTCTCTTCAGGGGCCGTGTAGGCTGGTGAGGCCCCCCCCCCTCCTCCTCCTGCCTCCATCAGCTGCCCAGGCAGTGGAGGCGTTCTGGGGCTAGAGAGTGGAACCACACCCGAGGGTCACCGTCCACTGGCCTGCTCTGAGTCCTGGCATGCCATTCAAATATTTTACCGATATCATTATTTAAAAAAATCATTTAAGAATTGATTAATCATTTATTAATCAGTTAATAACAAGAGTCTCGCCGACACAGTGTGCTGGTTAGGGAACAAAGCGTCCAGCTCTGTTTTAGTGCCCTGAACCTAAGCAGTGGAAGCGTGTTGTTCTCAAGGCCTGGTAATGAGTGAAGCAGTAGGAGGCAGCTTGTTCTGTACATGGTTATGGGCAGGCGGTTTGAGGAGTGTCCAGTGCATACCTCAAACAGTTCTAGTGTTGCTAATAACTTACCGGAATAGTCTTGTATCTATCATTTCTCTAGCTGTACCCGTCTCAAGGTCCCTGCACACAGATTCCGAGCCCACATAGCAGAAACAAAAAAAAAAAAAACGTTTCGGCCTGTGTGGGTGCATTTTCAAAACTTAAAAGAAGAATTCACTCAAGTCACACAGAAGCCACTCAAGCACAGATCCTTTAGGTGGTATGTGTCGAATTTTAAGGGGTGATATTACGCCTGAGTGTGATTAGCCGTTGCAAGCCGTTTGAAAATGTGCCCTTCCCTGTCCCTTGGTGACATCACTAGTGGGCGTGTCCATCCAGTAGTTTTGACGCCAGACTCAGTGGACTGTAGAAAACGTTACTCATCCATCCATCATACGTCTCGGTGGACACAACCACTTGTGATGTCACTAAGGCACAAGAAAGGGCAGATTTTCGGCTTTTGGAATGGCTAATAATCACACTCACACACCTGGTGGCGTAATGTTACCGCTTTAAGTGGGTCATTCCAATATACACAGCACACACACGTCTCTTTAGGGACTCCCTTAAGTTTCGAGTACTAATTGCTTTGCCCGGGCTGCAGAATCGCTGTCTCTGGTCCGTTACAAACGCAGTGACCGTCAGCCTGTAGGTTGGTCTGACCTTCTCTTGCCGGAGAACCTAGAGGTCTCCGCTGAAGATGCTCTGTTGTCTATTTATTATTTCATGGGAGATTCACAAGAACCCCATTTTTTTTTTTTTTATATTCCCGGAGGCGCACCAGAGGTTCCACGGAGGGGAGTGGTCCCCGGGAATCTGTGCGGGTAGCCGTCTCAAATGAAACGTACGCAGTGCAGCGCACTAAAGCGCATTTCGTCTTCCTCTCCTCTCCTCCAGAGAGGTGATCGACCTGAGCAACGACGACGAAGAGGAGGAGGACGAGGAGGAGGAGGAGGAGTCGGAGGAAGGAGGCGGCGGCAGCAGCAGCAGCGGCCAGTCGGCCACGTTCAGGGTCAGTGACTCCCCCATCAGGGCCTTCAAGTCCATCTCCGAGGCCTCGGACTCCCTGGTGGACTTCAGGAGGCAGAACGCCCCCCGGGAGCCCGGCCAGAGGCCCCGGGGCCGCCGAGGAAGAGGAGCAGGAGGAGCAGCAGGAGGAGGAGGAAGAGGAGGAGGATTGAAACGGAAATTCAAACGCAGATGAACTTTGAACCAATTGCGCCCAGCACTGATTTAAAAGACTTTTTTTACAGGATGTACTAACGAAGCTCTTTTACGATTGTGGGGGGGGGGTGGGGGTTCTGAAGAGGAGGCTCTGTGTGTTCACAACGCGAGGTCTGACCCGGGTCACCGGGTCACGGGGTCACCGGGTCGGGGTCGTCCTCAGGGTTTGGGCTGGCCGTTGGGGAGTGTCTGTGTGTGGGTGGGGCGGATCGTTTTGTGTCTTTATGTCTGGGTGTTCATGTCATGGACTGCGTAACATATAATGCCAACATTCGATTTTGTGTACAAATAATGCCTTTTATTTATTAAAACGCTCTTAAACGTGTGTGTGTGTAATGCGCTATAATCTGGGCAGCTCTCTCTCTCTCTCGCGCTCTCTCTCTCTCGCTCTCTCTCGGGGTATGAGAAGGAAGGAATGGAGAAGAATACAAGAGAGGGGGAGAGAGAAAAAGAGCAGGAGGGAGAGAGAGCGGGGGGGGGGGGGGGGGGGGAGAGCTTGGGGAGATTTGAATGCAAATAAAATGATTTGTTTTTTTCAGTGTAGTCGGCTTTCATATGGGTAGATAAAGAGAGCAAGTGAAAGACCAGATCTTTCTATCCATGTATCCATCTCTCTTCCTCTTTCTCTCTTCCTCTTTTCATCTCTCCCTCTCTATCCCAGCTCTCTCTCTCTCTCTCTATCCATTTATCTATATCCATTTCTCTCTCTCCCGCTCTCTCTCCCCCCCCCCCCCCTCTCTCTCTCTCTCTCTCTACCCATCCCTCGATATCATCCATCCATCCATCAGTGTATCTAATGGGGCATGTTAGCAGCAGTGTCCAGTGAGTGAAAACGCCTCACAGCACAGCCACTGAATTCAAAAATACGTTTTCATATATAGAATATTGTGAAGAATGTTTTGCCAGGTCTCGCATGAGTGACGCTGTCCGAACAACCATGTCCCCAAAAACAGGCCTAACAGCCATATTCTCCCAAAATGAAAGCGTTAATTGCGATGTGACCCCGTGATGTAAAATATTTAGTGTTCAGAAGTTTCCACCTTTATTTCAAGTAATTATCAGTTCACACTGAAATACCTTGGTACTCAAACCCTTTATTTGAGTTAATTTTTGTATTTGTTATTTAAAACAAAGTTACGCATTTCTTTTACAGTAGGACCACCTTTGTGCAATGAGAGGCAAAAAAAAGCCGCTCCGTGTTTCAGTGTGAAAGTTTGCCTTTCGACAGACCTGACTTCAGCCATCCACGTCTTTCAACTCAACAACGATCATGTGGCAACTGTTTCATGGCACAATGTCCCATTGCATTGACTCGGCCGATGTGTAGGCCATGCCCGTGTAAAGGGTTGAACAAGAAGAAGACAAAGAGTTGTACAATTAGGAACTACATGCGCAATTCCGTCTTGCGTAATGCGCGCAACCCACCGCGGTTTACGCAGCCTACTTTGAGGAGATCCTACAGTAGACTGGGCCGCACACAGGTAGGGCTGCTGCAGTCGTTTGGCAATAGACAGACACATAGTGAGAGAATAAATACCTATCGCCGCCGACTCACTTTACCGAAGTGGGTGTGTTCGCTGTGCACTGTCTGAATAAAACCCGTTTGGTAGATCTCCACAGCATCCACAACCGCAATTCCGCGCACACCGAGGTGAGTCACATCCTTCACTCGCTCTTTATTGACATCGCTCTCGAAGTTTTAAGTTTGCTTCAATTAAGGTGATAGGCCTATCGGCTATTCAAGTCGTTGTTTCTTCTGCGATTGTTTTGGGCTTCATCTTCATATTCAACAGCTGAGAGATACTTTCGATGGTGACTAGAAGGTGTGTCAATCCCTGAAACCTGCAGGTCATACAGGGACCGTGTCTTGTGTGTTTCAGTTAATTTATAGTAAGCCACCGCGGCATCCTATTGGAGTTTCTTTTTTTTTCCAACGCTTTCCATCTTTAAGTTCATATCAATATTGTGAGAAGGAGTGTGTGTCATCAGGCTACTAGTAAATATTCTAGCCAGAGTGAATCATTATATTACCCTTTTTCTCCCATGACAGTTTCCCCATGAAATGTCACAATCGAGAGTAGTAATGTGCTCATCTGAGTGACGAAAAGGGGCCCAGGGACAGCTTCCACTGCCGTAATCTTCCATTCCCCTAACGCTCCACAAATGTGTCTAGTGTAGAGGCCAGTGTAGGCATATGTGTCTTATAAATCTAGTGGAACAGGTTCTGCCTCACTGATCCATGTAGACCTATTTCTATATTCCAAATGAATGTAGCACGTCGGTCATTCATTGGAAGAGACTGTCAATCCTACAGTGTGTGGGGACTAGCTCTGTAACCCAACCGCTGGCCTGTCTCGTTCCCCATCAGATGAGCGACTCACAGAGTGTCACCAAACAGGAGATCAATGGAGGCCTGCACGTCCCACACCAGGATGACATCCCGGCAGATATACTCAGTCAGGTAGGTCTACAGCGCCCCCCATATTTGGGGTTAGGGGGGACGGGATGACGTAGAGCAGCCTATAGGCTACGTTTGGCTGAAGTACACCAGTGCCCAAAGGTTAAAACGGTATTGAGATAAGCGCTTTCTCCATCCAAATGGTCACTGAACAACAACACAATTCCTGAATGAAATGCACGTCAGATGGAGAAATCTAGATCGATTCGCAAGGTGCTAATATTCACACAAAACACCTTTTTTGTTTGTGAAATTTAGTCAACATTTCTTTCAAGTATTTGGTGTAATGTCAAGACTGTAAGAAGCCAAGTTGTCCTCCAACACCTGTTTGAGGATAACTTAACCTACGGTCGGTAGCAGCGCAGTAGTGAGCGTTCTGGGTCCATCTTTCTGAGGCGTTGTTTTACTACCATGAGGCCATAAGGGAGACCGAATAATGTACAGTTGAGCAGAGCACAGTTGAACAGGAGACACTGGTGATGTCCTGTTTTATACGATACATAAACTTCCTCCGTTTGCCTGATCACAAACCAAACCTCAACAAAGTCATAAACTCATGTCACACAGCATGTTGTTGTTGTTGAATGTTGATGATGATGTTTGAGTTTTATTTTGACCTTGTGACTTCTTTTGGGGAACTTCAACGGTAACGGTTCTTGCTTCTCAGCACAGCAGCTATTCCTGTAGCCCGATGAGAAGGCATCAAAGAAATGTGATGTTAGATGTTGCGAGAGTGTTTGATATCAATGAAAGTCTCTTCTGTACACGGATGCCCTGCTGCAAACAGACCGTTTCAGAATGACCTGAAACCGCAACTTCTCCATATGACTTGCAAAATAACCCCAAAAGAAAATCAAGTAAAAAACACAATTCAAAAAAAGTGTGTTGTCTGTACACATGGTCTTCCTCGTGATGTTGTAGTGTTTCAGCCGTTAGAGTATTTGCCACAAACAAACAAACAACACTAGCCAATCAGAGAAGCGGACTCTGAAATTACCGTCAAAGTATTACGCAAACTCCTCTAAGCTGTGCGTCCACTACTGTTGTCTTCCTCCTCCTTTGCGCGACATGGAAGGGGAGAGGTGCGCTGGCTGTGGGGGCTAGGGACCGACCGAGCTGCAACCCGGTCACGTGAGGACAGTCCCAAGCATGCATTAGAAAACCTGTGTACGTGTGTGAGAGGGTTCGAATATTTACAAACCACAGCTGGTTTCTCAAGACAGGTATTCCCGTTGCCCTGACTCACGAGCAGTGGGGGCCGTACACACACCGCCGCACACACCCTACCAGCATATGACGTCACAGAGATGTGGAAATCTGAGAACATTCACAGGTCCCTGCGCTCAGCGGGCGTCGTGCTTTCTTTCATGTGGACGTGGCTTCGTGTGCTTACTTGGGGATTATATGAGCCTTGTTCCAAGTGTCCGCGCACCAGCTAACGACCCCCCCCCCCCCCCCCCCCACACACACACACACACACACACACACACACACACACACACACACACACACACACACACACACACACACACACACACACACACACACACAGGTCCGGCCTCAGGTGTGTGTAGATCTGGATGGTGATGTAGTGGCTGTAAAGGCTGGAATGCAAAACATGCATACCTCGTGTGACTTGACCACGTCATGTGACTAACCCGGCTAGTATTGGGTTTGTTTTTTTTGCTGAATGAGGTTTCATGCGGAAGTTTCTCAGTGACTTCTTGACGCCTGTGTCCAAGGCCCCGGGGGTCAGAGGGCTTTATCGCCATCAAAATAAAGACAAAACTGCTCCGTGGACAAGATTCTCTTCCTGTGCCCTGGTCCAGTTCGGTGCTGGGGTCAAACTCGTACCCACGTACGCTCGTATCTTTCTGTCTGTCTGGTGAGCTCATCGTGCTCGATGCTTAGTATCACGGAAAAAGGAATCGTAATAATAATAATAGAACAAATGATGAAGAAGCTTTTTCACTTTACTACTAGTAAACTCAAAAGGTCTTCTTGGTATGAATCCCACACAAAAGCCTTCACCGGTAGCTCTCCTCCTCTCTCAAATTGAAAGGATAGTGTTGTAAGCGCGGAACTTAATTAGTAATTGGTTTAGTCAGCATGTCAGTAATATTTGTATTGTGACCGTGTCGAAGATGTCTGATACTGAAGTCATGCATATCTTCTTGTTAATTAGGGACATAAAAATCCTTTGTTGTTACGTTCCACAACGGGAAAGTCTCTGTAAGAATCCTGTGCACCCTTTTGTCTCGTTGAAGAAGCTTGGTAAACGCTGCCTGTAAACGCCAACTCTGCTGTGTTCATTTAGTCTCCTACAGGGTGTTCACACAGCTTGGAATTTATTTATGTCAGTTTCTAAAAAATACCTGCATCCAGATTTCCACAGACTGAAAGGGAGAGACTAGTGGTTCAGTTGTTGGTCGGGAGTTTGGCCCCCAGGCAAGAGGTTCAGGGTTTGAATCCCAGTGTCCACAGACTAGCTTATTGAGCAAAATGCCAATATCAAATCTGCTTATTGATGCATCTTAATAAAAAAAGTATGCTAAATGACTAAATAATACAATAAGAATAGTACTATTATGAGAGCCTGAAACTGGGCCCAGGTTACTGTGGGATAATGTATTCTTTATAAACCTGAATGAAGCGCTTGAAATAGTCTTTGAGCAGAGACTTTTATCCAAAAGGACTTCCAGTGAATATTCATATTTAATGATTGAGGAGGGTTAGGCCTTCTGCTCAGGGATGCCTACATGTAGGCCGACAACATTGGGACTCGAACCTTTCACATTATGGCTGGGAGTCAAACAAGGTGACCACTATGATTATGCTTGAGATGTTTGTAAGACATGTCCCAAATATTTTTCTTATTTCAAAATATCGTGAATCACCACCTTCATCGCTTCCCGTGGCCCCCCCCCCCCTCTCACACACAGCCACACCCGTACAGCCACACCCGGGTCATTTCCCAAACACACAGAGAGACGGGTACGGGTGGGACAGGGAAGATCCCAGAGAGAGAGAGAGAGAGAGAGAGAGAGGGGGGGGGGGAGAGAGAGAGAGAGAGGGAATCTCTCTCTCTCTCCTTTTATTTGTCATTGTACAGTGTACAACGAAATTGTTGCAGCAGCATCCAAGTATACACACAACATATACATAGTAAAACAGAGTAAGGCAGAAGTGCAATGTACGCATAAAAATATAAAAAATAGATAATAGAGAGAGAGAGAGAGATGGGGCCTGAGCAGTCCCACCTCTATTCAGAGACAGATAAAAAAAATGTGTGCTGGGAAAAAGTGTGTTAAGAGCTCGACTGGGGCGATGCTGAAACTTGTCCCGGTCGCTTTGCCTGAATGCCAAGTGTGTGATTCTGAACACAAAGTGTCTGCAGCCTATCAGAGCTGTTCAGTCATGTCTCAGGTATTTTGTAATTGGGCCAAAACATATCAAGGACCTGAATTCAACCCAATCCAGCGAGGACGCATAGGGGGGAAAGCGAAAACCCTGATCCAAAGGTCTCTCCTCCGCCTTGTTTTCATATTTAGAAAGATAAAAATACAGTTATTGTTGTTATTATTATTATTATTTTGTGGCCATGGCTGCTTGAGAGAGAGCTGAAGAGAGCTGAAGATCAAGAACACACAAAGCTGAGCGTAGCTCGTCTCAGAAGTCATGAGCTTCCTCCACAACTGAGCACATAGGGCTCTCCCGCCCGTTAAATAACTCAGGAAACCGCGTCCAGTCCTTCATTGTGCCGGCACCATCTCCAGAGGACCCACACGGGGCCGTAACACAGAGCAACAAGCCTGCTGCTTCCTGCAGAGAGCTTTTTTTTACGACCATCAAACCAGAAGGAAACGCGTTAGTGTCTTACCATGCTGTCCCAACACCGCCCCCTTGTGGATGCGTTTTGTTAGGTCCATTTTGATGAACCTTACAAATTAAAGACCGGGTAAACCAAATTCAGTATTTTTCTTCTTATCATATTAATTAGGCCTTAAATGTGTCCCTCAAAACATGTAAAAAATATTTTTCCCATTCATCATTTCCTTGAGGAGCTAGGCCTCAGAGAATGTTCTGTGTGCAGGTTTAAAATGGGCGGGTCTACATCGAGGACCGCGTTACGTAAAGCGGTCCTACTCACATAAACCCGCCCCCTGCTGCCCTCTAGGTATAAATACATTAACCGCGCACTAGCATTCTGTGGTTTCACCCGTCTATGGTTTTACCGCTCACGAGTCTGATTTGAATTGTCAGTTTGCAGCTAGCTTGCCCGTTGGACCTCTCCGGTGATGGGCGTGGTTTCCTGGCCTGCAGCGCACACGCCCCCACCGTCCTGAGCCAGGGATTACTGCTCATTTTTCATCAACTTTGAAGCATAATTTTATATACTTCGCGATTTTTTTAGTCCTTCAAATTTGGCAGGGTGGTTAATAATATATTTTCCTGTGGTATTATAAACTCAAAACCCATAATTATTTTTGGTTTACCCGGTCTTTAAGTGTTTTTTTTTGTTTTTTTGTTTGTTTCATTTTTTTTGTTTTTCTCTCTCTCTCTCTCTCTCCCCTCTCTCTCTCTCTCTCTCTCTCTCTCTCTCTCTCTCCCTTCTCTCTCCCCTCCCTCTCCCTCTCCCCCTCTCTCCCATCCCTCCCTCCCTCTCCTCTCTCTCTCTCCTCTCTCTCCCCCTCCCTCTCTCTCCCTCCCCTCTCCCTCCTCTCTCTCCTCTCTCCCTCTCTCTACCTCTCCCCTCTCCTCCCTCTCTCCCCCTCTCTCTCGCTCCCCTCTCTCTCCCTCTCTCTCCCTATCTCCCCCTCTCTCTCCCCTCTCCCTCCCTCTCTCCCCCTCTCTCTCGCTCCCCTCTCTCTCCCTCTCTCTCCCTATCTCCCCTCTCTCTCCCTCTCTCTCCCCCCCCCTCTCCCTCTCTCTCCCTCCCTCTCCCCCCCCTCTCTCCCCCTCTCCCTCTCTCTCTCCTTCCCTCTCTCCCCCCCTCTC
>NC_140280.1:1727911-1730581 GCF_964030765.1 Micromesistius poutassou | reverse complement strand
AGAGAGAGGAGGGAGGGAGGGAGAGAGAGAGAGGGGGGAGGGAGGGAGAGAGAGAGAGAGAGGGGGGAGGGAGGGAGAGAGAGAGAGAGAGAGAGAGAGAGAGACAGAGACAGACAGACAGACAGACAGACAGACAGACAGACGAGAGAAAGAGACACACACACTCACACGTAAATACAATCTGACTCACATGCTAATTTAACCCTTCCCCTCTCCCCCCCCCTCTCCCTTCCGGTAGGTTCCGCGGGGGTCTGGACGTGTCTCACGGCCAGACGGGCACCCAGTCCGTCTACACGGTGCACAGAGGCCAGGAGATCATGTTCCACGTGTCCACCAAGCTGCCGTACACGGAGGGCGACCAGCAGCAGGTTGTGACCCCGACACAGCGCCCCACACTTATTTATTTATTTATTTATTGTTTATTTAACGATAGGGACGATACATTACAACATTGCCACACAAAAAAATGAAGAAAATGTGATGCATACAAGACGTCTAGCTTCAGCTCATTTGCATTTGTCTTTGCCCCTGGTCAGGCTAGAGAAGGATAAAAGATACTGAATACAATAAGTGCAATAATACGAATACAGTGAATAGATACCGTGAATAAATAAACACAGCTACAAAATCTGGATTAAGAAATTACACAAGTTACATACATTAAACTTTAATAAAGTGCTGTTTGACAGCGATTTGAGAGAAGTTAATGTTCACATTTCTGCCGCTGCTTGAGCCAATGTTGTTTGGGGCCGCATCGGACAGGGTAGTCTGGGACTCAAGCAAACGCCTTTGAGTGGATGAAGTTCAGAAGGACTACGTTCCAACTCCGACCGCGATCCAATACCTCTGAGAAGAACCTCAGAACGGGGCTCCTGCCATTTGGGCTCTGAACCGGCGCCGCTCTATGTGGACAAACCCAACCGGCCCCCACGTGGTAACACAGCCAAGCTGTGCCCTGACATAGGACATACAGAACGGTAACAGCCCGGGGACATATGCTGCACAGTGCACACACACACAGCGTTCCAGCCGACGCCGTGAGGCTCCAGATATTATCCCCCCCCACGCCATTTCAGATGAGTCAGCGAGCGAGAATTCTGTTACATTACGTCGACCGGTGTCTAGTTTGATCCGATCCGTTTAGAACGGTATTCACATAAACGACAGCACATGAGAGTAGTAGAAACGATAAACTTGATCATGATGAAAAAAAAGTGGAAATGTGTATTTTCCTTCTTTTGGCCAGAGGGCACTTTAGCCAATTAGGGCCCCTCGCGGGGGCCCGGTACCACGTGTCGTCTGTGATGTCAACCGCAGCAAATCATAGCGATTTTATTGAAGTGCACTTTAAAACCAACGGCTTGGTGTTCTCACTCTACCTGTGCAGCTGCAGAGGAAACGCCACATAGGAAATGACATCGTGGGGCTGGTGTTCCAGGAAGAGGCTACTCCTTTTGTGCCGGACATGATTGCCTCCAACTTTCTCCACGCCTTCATCCTGGTGCAGGCGGAGAAGCCCTGCGGCGATGACACTACCTATAAGGTAGGGTTGGTCCACCGGCGCGGAGAGAGCTCCGGCTGTCTCCCACAGACGGTCCTGCACTCACAACGTTTACATTTAGTGCGTTTAGCAGAAACCTTTTATCCATAGAGACTTACAATAAGTACATTTGTCTTAAGACGTGAAACAATATATCGCTGTCGGTGACAGTAAAGATGTGAAAAAACCAAGTGCAAGTACTGACAATCGCTAGACTGGGTAGCCCCACCCGCATCTGCCGGCGATTGGAATTCGCCCTGCACATGGGGATGGAAAGGAACACGTTTAATCCTCCTGTTTCCTATCCCAATCCGTTTGGCACCAATCACCAAGCTGGCTTTTTTTCACCTGGCGCTCTATTGGCTGGTTAAACACGACGACGACAAGAGAAGCGTCGCAAGCAGCCGAAGCGGAGCGACCGCTACCCGTTGAATGATGCAGCTGTCGCTGCTGTTTTAAATGTTTTTAAATGTTTTTTAAATGTTTTCAGGGGCAAGTTTTCTTTGAATTGAATACCCGATTGAATACAGAAAGAAGAGCCGCCTCGGGGCGCCACGGCGGCCGGAGCTGAGCTCCCGGGCGCCGTGCACGGCAGCCGGTCCCCGCGGTCGCGGTCTCCCGGGCGGCCGTGCCTTGGCCGAGCTCCCGGACTCCGGCGGTGCACTCCCGCGTGCACGGCGATTGAATACAGAAAGAAAGGCCGCCTCGGGGCACCGCGGCTGTTGTATTGTATTCACTCCCCGGGCCCGCGTGACCGCACCGCCGGAGTTCGGGAGCTCGGCCGGGGCACGGCGACCACGGGGACCAGCCACCGTGCACCGAGGTGCACGTTTTCTTTGAAAGCTGAGCAGAAACTTGCCCTGGAGCAATTCCTCCAAAGAAAGGATGTATTTGCTTTACTGCCGACTGGTTTTGGTAAAAGTTTAATCTACCAGCTAGCCCCGCTGGGGGCCAATTGCTTGCAGCCATTTGAACTACGCCCGCCTCTTGTGCAGGAGAAAATGACGGCACCCTCACCAGACCAAGTCCAATCTACGATTGGACTTGGTCTGGCAATAGCCAGGCTAAACAATCGCCAGGCCGACCCCATTCCCCGTACACAGCAGTGATAGCTAGCTACTGCAGAGGCT
>NC_140280.1:1667911-1722911 GCF_964030765.1 Micromesistius poutassou | reverse complement strand
GTGTCCCCGAAACTTTACGAACAGCACTTCATGCCGACTGTAAATCCTGCTTTAGCGTCTACCTCTCCCTACCTCCTCCCTACCTCATGCTCTGTGCCTCTACATCACACTTAACACGCTCCGTCTATAGATAAACACATGCCTCTATTTCTTTCTCTATTTTGCGTGTCTCACTCTCTCCTCTCTCTTCTCTCCGACTCTCCCTCTGCCGTTGTCTGTCGTCTCGTTCCTCCCACCCGTCCCGTCCCGTCCGTCCTCTCTCCAGAACGTCGTGCCGGCTTCCCATCATGCAGCGGGGCAGAGCCACTCCTCCTGTCTGACGGTGGAGGCGTCCCCTGCTCCAGTCATCATGTGTCGTAGTCCCACAGGTAGGGCAGGGGGGGGGGGGGGGGGGCCCCAGACCGGTGCCTCTCACACACCTCCGCCTCACAGCTCCGCCTCACAGCCGACACCAGCGAGAGCAGAGAGCTTTAGAACGCTCTCTGTCCTCCGCATCCATTCCACTGTGTGTGTGTGGTGCATTGATCCAGACTCACTCAGTCACTCAGTCACTCAGTCACTCAGTCACTCAGTCATTCGACCAGTAAAGTCGGTTAGACAGCCCGTGTGATCAAATGTTTATTTTCTGCTCTGTTTCGTCCTCCAAGAACTGAAGAAAACCTCCCCCAGGTCCAACTTGAAGTTCCGTTTTGACAAGCTAAGCCACTCTTCAGCTGTAAGTATTACCACGAGTGTGTGTGTGTGTGTGTGTGTGTGTGTTTGTGTGTGTGTGCGTGTGTGTGTGTGCTTGCATGCATGCGTGCGTACGTGCGTGTGTGTGTGCGTGCGTGCATGTGCATGCGTGTGTGTGTGTGTGTGCACTTAGGCATGATGAAAATAAATGTAAAGGGTGCTACAATAAACTCCCCCAAGGGTACTACAGCCAATCACTGGCCTGGATTCCACTACTTGCTCTGATTTGATTGGCAGCCTTGCCAAGGGGCTCCACTGACCATCTGTCTTTGACTTCCAAGAACCTGCAGGTTTGCACTGCCGCAAAACTCAGTGAGGCTCAACCACAAGTCTTAGGGCCAACCACTAGACTTAGGGCCAATCCCATTTCCACCTCTCCCCGCCCCCCCCCCCCACCTTGTTTTTGCCTCTCGTTCATGTGAGGTGTAGGGCTGTCCCAATTCTCATTTGGGTTAAGGGCTAGGGCCAAGACGTAGGGCTACGTAGCCCTTGAAATTAAGCTTCCAAAGGACCACACTTGAAAGGGAGAGCTTTGAGGAAAAAAGCCGGCCGGCAAATTTGGCAGCTGTGTTGAATCCTTATTAGTTGTTGTTGTTATTAACTCAGGGACTCATGCTGTGAAGTTGACTGTAATGTTTTTTTGTGTGTTTTGTTATTGATGGAAATGATGGCTCCTTGAGGGGAACAGAATTTGATGGCAAACAAATAAATAAAAATAAGAAAGATTCATCACCTGCGAGACTCGGTTCTCCTTGTACAGCTTTGTATAACCGGAACCACTACTGAAGACGTTTTATGTTTGCGCATAGACGCAGACTCACCTTGTCAGTGTCTTTTCCGTCTGAGGCTGTCCATTCAAAATGGCTCTCGTTGTGTTGAACAATGCTGTGTGTCAGCGCTCTGACTGAAAGTCCTCTCTCTGTCACCGACAGGGACATTAGAGGCCTCTGGTAGTTTGTTCCTGATGGTAAGTGCCACACTATGTACACTACAGGGTGTGTGTTTATGTGTGTGTGTGTGTGTGTGTGTGTGTGTGTGTGTGTGTGTGTGCGGTCATTTGGCCCTTTTCTAGAACTGTTGTGTGGTTTTGAGACTGTGTACTGTATTTATATTAAGCCTGACACTAGGCTAATTTGTGGTGGCTACTTATAATGCGTGAACCTTAATATATATTCTGCTATGGCTTCCACTATTGACGTCACTGTTTACTGTCCTTGCCTTCTTCAGTGACGAACACCAACTCGACGATAACGCAGAACGACACCGGTGTCCTGAGGATGGCGGTGGTGAGGAAGAGGGATGAGGAAGACTTGGGACTGAACCATTTTCATTCAAGAAATGTCCCTCACATCTCCAGAAGTACAGTCAATGTTTATTTATACGTGATCTAGTGTCTCCCAAGAGCAATTTTACATTGCCCACACACACACACACACACACACACACACACACACACACACACACACACACACACACACACACACACACACACAGGCATAGACAAACACACCTGGGAAAAGAATGAACTTTGCACAGCTGTGACTCTCTGTCTGCCAGCGATTGTCATGTGATGTTGAGGGATGAATTCATTTAACGTCGTCCATTCCTCCCTGAAAACCATATGAAGGTATCCCATTCGTCTCAGGTCATTTGCTTTCTCCCCATTGATCAAAGGACATCTTCATTAGAGACCACCAATGTGCGACGTGCGTTTCCTGCCAAATAAGGGACGGGCAGTTCCACACTAATGGGAAAATCAAGCCTGACACTGTCTACTCTCTACTGCTGAACACATTTTTGAGTTTTTTTGAAGCTGCACTCAGAGATTGGGTGAACGTGGATAGCATTTTTTAGTACAGCACGTTGGATATTCTGTCGCCTTGGTTGCAAAGTGCCCCTCCCTCCCTCCCTTGTTTTTTTTTTAGCAAATTCATGATTTTGAAATACATTACTTGAAAAGAAACGTACACTCGTGTAGGTGTCCCCCTCTATGGTTGTAAAAAGGCAACACACTTTGCCTGTTGTGGTTTTGATGTTATTAATATTTAATATTTGTGTTGGTTATTCGATGAGTCAGTAACGTTGGAACACGTTCATTCAGTAATTTGTGAGCAACTAGAGCTTGTTAAATCGTAAAAAAAAAAAAAGATCATACACACGTTTATATTATTAATCATAATGATACTATTATTCATTTTTCATTTAATATAAGCCACAGACATTATTGGATTGAGCAAAGCCTGAAATGATACCGTTGACGAAGGAATGGCAGGGCTTACATATTACTATTTTACCCATGAATTTCCAGCCCAGTAACTGACTACCTCTCTATACATAGTGGGACGGAGCCTAATTCTGTTAGAGCGCGTTAAGATAATTAGTTGTGTCTCTTGATCTCATTTAGGAGCCCAAGCAGTAGGCCACAGTTTGACTCCTCTCTGTAGTGCTGAACTGTGTTACAAAGCAACACGTTCCCTACTTCTATGCTTCTACCCCCTCGCTCGTCAGCCTACATCTCATGGAATACGTCACAATTTGCCTATTATATCGCTTTCTCTTTGCACTAAATTACATCCTCTAGACGTGTTTGGATATGCGTTAGTAGTCCGGTCTCTCTCTGGAATGTTCCACTAGGGCTATTCCCTTGTGAAAATTGTAGTTCTCAACATAAATGTTTCTACTTTTTTTTGTCAGAGGGATAAACTTAAGAACTCATCCGTAGACTATATATTGATTCATTCCTAAGAACTCTGCAAACAAATCTCCATTGGTCGTTCGGTCTATTGAACCAACATTTTCGAGGGTCCAATAACTTTGATTTGAGGTTGTTTTTTTTCTAAACGCGGTCGGTTGGTGGTTCAGAAGGTCGCGACGTAGCCTTTACACCGTGAGGAGGACCGTTGTGGTGCCTTCTATTTGTCTCGTAATCGCGACTTGCAGCTCACATCCGTCTCGTAAAACGAGTGACCCCGGGTTTTTCGTTCTATTTGGCACACGTTAACAAGACGAGTCGGAGCTCTGCTTTCTGCTCAAGAATCGGCATTGTTGTCATAGCAACATGGAGCGTCTCTAGCCAATTTCAGCGGCACAAGCTACAAAATAGGCGGTATTTAACACATAATAAGACTGTAACGACATGCCTATAGGTGACAGTATACAGTGCTATGTGTACGACTTCTTCATTTGGTTACAACAAAAACACAAGTGCTTAAAATAGTAGAAAACCACAATGTTTACTTTCATGTGATGCTCGGAGTAGCCATCTTTGTTACTGAACTCGGGGTCCTCTGAGTTCAGACGAGTTGACGAGTCGTTTTTACGACCTCGGGGGGCGTTCTATTTGCAACTTCCGGTTCGTAACTCGGAAATCCGACTCGCAGATCGATTCGGGTGGACAAATAGAAGGCACCATTAGCTCCACAGCTCGGAGGACCAAATCGCCTACACACCACCACCGCCGCACAACGACCCGTCATCAATCCTGTTGTGGCTTCTCGACCATAATATAATTCATCTGTTTCTATCTAAAATGTGTGACACTGAAATAATCGTGGTCGTTTTCCCCCCAGCGAGAGCTAGCCTACATGATTATTTGAGATTCATATTTTTAAAGAATGCGCCCTGAAGTGTTGGAGAAAATAGAGTTTGAGCAAAAAGTAGCATTACTGCCGTCTGGTGCGAGAAGGTAAGGGGTGTGAATTTAACTGCACTGAACGAGTACGATGACTGTACATATATTCCTCCGAAAAGCCCTTTGTACATATATAAACAGGATGCTCCCTCGAGAGATGGATTATGCATATTGTCTCAGCTGCACTGAAAGCACAAAAAAAACTTAATTTAATATATATTTCCTTCGTAATTACACCTTTTTGTGTAAGTTATCTGATGTCATGTGTAAAATTTTTTTTTTTTTTGCAAAATTATGAATTATATTTTAATCAAAATCTTAAAATCTATGATGTAGCATTAATACTCGAAATTGACTTTTGTGTGCATAATATAGGCTACCGTCGACGTTATGATCACGAAAGGGACGAACTGTGTTCTCGACAGCTCCAGTTAATCAGTAGCTGTGCATTGATGAGCATTGTTATAACGGTGTATAAAATAAAATGTGCCTCCCGATACCTATGGCTGATGATTGGCTGCATATACTCATGAGGCTTGGTGAAACCTATACACGTATGCCATTTAGACACCATGTTCCTATACAGGGACTCATTAGTCCGATCGAGGTCTGATCTGCCCGACCGCTTCACCGTTCTATCGCCGAATGAAATACGAGCCCATGTTAAGCACTACTGTAACTGTAACTTGGCAGCATTATGTATTTCGCTTTTTGTTTTTTGTTTAGGACATTTCTTTCTCTCGCTTTCGGAGGGTTGCAAATCTCCTCCACGTTTTGTGTTAATTATGCGCATACAATACATCAGTTATTGTTGAATCGATATCTGCTGAATAAAAGTTATGTATTTTGTGTCCAACCGCCTCTTCTTCTTCGCCTTTGACTCACTTGAGTTGTTGTTGTTTTTTTACTATTTTTTTACTACTACTATTTACTATTTAAACTATTGAATAACAGACCATAAATTAGTCGATCGTAACAGTTCCTCAACAAGGACCTACATGTTTAATATGTATTACCACCCAGTACATCACAACACTGACACCTAGTGGCCGAACTGGAGCAGCGCAGCGCTGACGGCAGCCTGGGGGGGGGGGGGGGGTCACGAGGCACGCCCACTTCGCGACGTCACGGCCGAAGCGGAAGCAGAAGCGCACGCAGAGAAGCGCGGCCGAGCCCTCCTCCAGCAGCAGCAGCAGCAGCAGAGGAAACGACCGTAGACCCGCGATCAGCTAGTACCCACCACGGTCGTTACTGCAACCATGGCGGCCGTGCATAGTTTGCGGGTGTCCGTAAAGTCCGACAGCGGCTCCGATCGCTCCGACTCCGGCCACTCGGACTCCGGCTCGGACGGAGACGCCCGCGAGTCGGAGCCGATGGAGGTGGAGGAGGGGGAGCTGCAGACGGACGACATCACCGTGAACCGATCTCTGAAAGAACTGATACCGGTGAGTGGACGCCTAGGCCCCGGCTCTCTCTCTCTCACCCCCCCAACACTGCAGTGTTCCCGTGGCGGGTCACGGAGGGCTCTTGCGCACGGCGACCACTGACTTCTGGTTCGTGGTCACCTCGCCTGGTAGCTTTGTATAATTAAACGTAATGGTATTTTTGGTAATTGACACAAAGAACCTGCGAACGAACGACCTTAACGACCAACGCTGTTTTCGCTCGCTAGTGGCCAACGATCGCGTCACAGGTTGTGTTTGGGGACTTGTTGGAGTGTAGTTTAGCGGTGAAGTCTTTCATTGTATGCAAGCTGTTCCTCTATTTGGCTCTGCGTCTGTTTGTTTGTTTTTTTCTTGCAATGTTTGCTTTTGGTGGATTGCAAACTGCATGTTTTAAGCCCCGAGTCTTATAATGTTTATATCCGGTCGAAAGGCACCAAGACCAATGTTATCAAGTCGTACCATTCATTGACGAGTAGAGTATACTGCACCCACCTGCTGTGCATGTCACTGACCATCGTATACAATATATAATATAACATTATGCATTGAATATACTGTACATGTGTTTGTATACATAAATACAGCATGCAAATGATGCAATGCAATAAATATTGTACCTACAAATTATGATTATTATTATCAACAACAATCGGTTCGAGTGATTTTAAAGTATTGTGGTATAATATACATTAAGGGTTAAGCTCAATGTCCTTTAAATGATGCACCATATTTCTAATCTCGTGTTAATATTGAAACATGTATCACTGAATAGACTTCACGTGATTTAAGAAACGCGGTCACGTCTAAACGTATATACATTTTTTTGTTTTCCTTTAAGGACACAACTCGGCGCTACGAGAACAAGGCCGGGACCTTCATCACCGGCATCGACGTCAACTCCAAGGTCTGTGCGTCTCAGAGCCCGTGACCGCGACCTCAACCTCAGGGGGGTCGTCCCTTCTAGAACAGCCCACCGACATGTGCCTGAGAGACTTAACGGCTGTGACCGTGGTCCCCGTGAGACGCCTCTCGTCTACCTGAGCCATAGGGGGCATCCCCTCCTCTTTTAAGATCGCTAAACCCTGAACACTTAATGGTGTGTGTGTGTGTGTGTGTGTGTGTGTGTGTGTGTGTGTGTGTGTGTGTGTGTGTGTGTGTGTGTGTGTGTGTGTGTGTGTGTGTGTGTGTGTGTGTGTGTGTGTGTGTGTGTGTGTTGTAAAGGCATGTAAGCTAGTTGAACCTGCTACACTATCAATATTTCTTCCCAAAATGTTTGTATCTTTTTTTTTCTCCTCTTTGTAAATTTGGATCCAAATAAAAGCATTTAAGTGTGTGTGTGTGTGTGTGTGTGTGTGTGTGTGTGGTAACAGGAGGCCATTGAGAAGAAGGAGAAGCGAGCTCAGCGGTTCCACTTCAGCCCTGAGGTTCTGCAGGCCCAGAGGAACGTGGTTCTGGACATGGAGGGCGTCATGAAAGGTGCTCTTCTAAACCTTTCTTTGTTTTCCTTTTGTTGTGATTTTAACACGTGTGCGTTCTTGTCTGGGAGCAACTGTGATTAAAAATGATGCATTTATTATTGTTATTATTATTATTATTATTAGAACTAGATTGTTAAAATGTATTTTATTATTGACAGAGGTGCTGGGCGACGCCGGTATTTTGACTCGGTATTAAAACTGGATTTCATGATTTAATCCCAATGCGAAAGCAAAACATGGTTTCTATTCCATATTGCTGCGCTCTATGGTCTGTTCCGCTCTCTGTTTCTGCCTCGCTGTCTTCGTCGGTTGATAACTTTCACATCCGTAACTTGAGAAGCCCTCAATCATGTGGTTCTGATGACCCCCGCCGATAGCCATTCGCTGACCATTTGATACGCCCACGGCGCCTAATAAGACCAGGGCACCGGACTGCTGACCCGGAGCCTTTTCTTTTTAATATCAAAGCACATGAGATTCAAAGAGATTTTCTTAATTGAATGTTTGTATTCACGCTGTTTTTTTTCGGCCCCAATTCATTTGAATCACACGACTCCTCTAAGCGTTCATTAGTCATGTTCTAAAGCGTTCCCTCTGTGGTTCTACAGCGTTCCCTCTGTGGTTCTACAGCGTTCCCTCTGTGGTTCTACAGCGTTCCCTCTGTGGTTCTACAGCGTTCCCTCTGTGGTTCTAAAGCGTTCCCTCTGTGGTTCTAAAGCGTTCCCTCTGTGGTTCTAAAGCGTTCCCTCTGTGGTTCTAAAGCGTTCCCTCTGTGGTTCTACAGCGTTCCCTCTGTGGTTCTACAGCGTTCCCTCTGTGGTTCTACAGCGTTCCCTCTGTGGTTCTAAAGCGTTCCCTCTGTGGTTCTACAGCGTTCCCTCTGTGGTTCTACAGCGTTCCCTCTGTGGTTCTACAGCGTTCCCTCTGTGGTTCTACAGCGTTCCCTCTGTGGTTCTACAGCGTTCCCTCTGTGGTTCTACAGCGTTCCCTCTGTGGTTCTACAGCGTTCCCTCTGTGGTTCTAAAGCGTTCCCTCTGGTTCCTTCCTGTCACCAGCCATCCCCACAGCGCGGCTGGAGGCCATCTACATGGTGGGCGTGGACGACATGAGCACACAGGACATCTTCGGGTACTTCAAAGAGTACCCACCGGCCCACATCGAGTGGATCGACGACACCTCCTGTGAGAACACACACAAACGCACACACACGAACGCACACACACACGCACACGCACACTTAAATGCTTTTATTTGGATCCAAATTTACAAAGAGAGAGAGAAAACATTTTGGGAAGAAATATTGATAGTGTAGCAGGTTCAACTAGCTTACATGCCTTTACAAGACACACACACACACACACACGCACACGCACACACGCCAATGCATTGATTTCAAGCAATAATGTTATCTCTTTTTTTATTGGTAGTCTTTTTTTTTTTCTAGTCGATTTTCAAACAGCTCTTCAAAGTGTTATGACGTGTGAGAAATGACAAAAGCTGTTATCCTTTTCACCTTCTCACTCGGGGGGGGGGGGGGGGGCGCGCACATTTATAGTCTAGCCTCCGGTCACAGAGCGCGTGGGGCGGGCGGGGGGGGGGGAGAGTAACTCCTCCTCCGCCAGACAGACATCGTAACAACCTCCCCCCCCGCTGTTTCCACGGCGACCCAGGTAACGTCGTCTGGCTGGACGACGTCACCTCCTCCCGGGTGCTGATAAACACCAGCGTCATGCCAGACCCCGAGGCGGTTGCCACGGAAACAGAGGCAGAAGCGCAGCCCGACAGCAGACCAGCAGCAGCAGCAGCAGCCCGGACGCAGAGCAAAGGTGAGGCAGGAACGGGGAGTGTTTCAGAGAGAGGCTGCCCGCAGTCCGCGTTTGCACTTTGTGGCATGAGGTGGCGGTTTTGGGTTTGGGTTTTGGTTTTGAGCGGCGCGGCGCGTCGTCTCTGTGTGATCATCACTGACGTCAGCCTGGCTCGGTTTCAGTAGGTAGCCTAGCCTCAAAGGTTAGCGCTAAAGTAAGTAAACGAACAAAGTAAATGAACGAAGTAAACGAACGAAGTAAACAAACGCGTTTATTTATTTTTTTTATTACTAACTTTGCCTTTTATTTTCTCACTTAAATTCTAAACTGCTTTTATTTTTTTTACTTTGCCTTTATTTTCTATCTATTTTACTTATCTATTATTTTCTTTTGTATTGTATGACAATGTTTATATGTGAAGCACTTTTGAGTCTGCCTTGTGTATGAAAAATGCGTTATAAATGAAGTTGCCTTGCCTAATGAGTTTAAGCTCTGTTGTGTTTCCTACGTGCCAACGCCGAGGTAAAAGAAGGGTTCTGTCATTACGCTATTATTATCGTACGCACGCGCTGGTTAACATCTCTTTCTGCAGCCGTTTCAAATGATTTCCTCCCCCCCCCCCCCCCCCCCCCACATCTCAGGGCTTAAGAGCCCCGGTGGCGGCGAGGCTGAGGAAGAGGCGGTGGGTGAAGAGGAGGAAGGCGAGGTCAACGAAGGGGAGAAGGAGCCAGTAAAGACAGTCGACGGCGTGGCGGCCCCGGGAGAGCCCGAGAAGAAAGCCGACGCGGAGGACCGTCAGGTACCCCGGTCGGAGCGTTGTCTCGTCTCTAAACGGAACAGCTAACCCACGCGAACGTCTACGGAACGATCTACTAACAAACTAACGTCACCGTCGTCATGCCGTTTTTCGGACCGAGTGATAGATCGGCTGCCGTTGTCACGCGTTGTCACAGGTTCTTAAAGCGCCAGGGACGCCTTGAGGTAGAGTGTGACCAATGTGCCTGTTGTTGTTGTTGAGGGCATCCGCTCAAGTGTGTGTGTGTGTGTGTGTGTGTGTCTGTGTGTGTTCTCCTCAGGTCGACCAGTTGTCTGAAGCGGAGCGGGAGTCACTGTTGAGGAACGACCTGCGGCCGGCCGTCAAGCCGTTCAAAGGAAACAAACTCCTGCTGCGCATCGCCACACATGGTGAGCAGCACACGCACGCTCACATGCACGCTCACATGCACGCCATGCGAAACATGACGGCATCAGGAAAGTGTGCAGCATGAATTATGGGCCGTACTCGTGCACAACAGTTATTATTCAAAATAAACGGCTGCAGACACGACGGCATCAAATATGGTGCGAGGAAAGCGACGGTAACGTTGACATTGAGTCGTCAGCCGGCGCCACCGGAGCCTTAAGGTGGATTCATACCACTCCACAGAGCGCTGTACGTAGACACGGAGAGCCCTCTCCGTCGACGGAGAGCCCGGCGGAGACCCTCTCCGTAGCTCTACGTGCGCATCCAGTATTTTTTAACTCTCCGTCGAGGCAACGGAGACGGACGGAGACGGCGAGGGGCTGTGATTGGTCCTCCTAACAAAATCATTTCCGGAATCACTTTCCCCCGGTTTGACTTTGCACCTTATGTACTTTGTACATTGTTTACTTTGCACATTAAGGACCAATAAAACACCAAATAAGATTTGAAAAGCTTTGGAAGTTTATCTTCAACACTATTTACATTAATAGTAGTCAGCATATAAGATCGATCGGGCGGCGAATTGCATATTGCGTATCCGACATCCCGACGGAGAACTGCGAATGCTCGAGGGGTCTCCGTAGTTACGGAGTCGTATACGGAGAAGTATACCTTTACCTTTAGTCGGCACTCCCCGCGGCGTTCCTAGACCTGGAAGCACCTGTCGCGCGTGCGTTGACTCCCTGGTTGGGTTCACAGACGACAAGAAGGAGCTGGGAGCCGCCAGGAGGAGCCGATACTACATGAAGTACGGGAACCCCAACTACGGAGGGATGAAGGGGATCCTCAGCAACTCCTGGTAAATACAGTAGAGCTCACACACACATCAGAGACACGTTTACACCTGCTGCATAGACCCTATATCAGTCATACATTCTATTATTCAATAACACGCAAGTTTAAGCAAGCACTCCGATTGGTCAATTCCCATTCTCGAGCGCGTTTAAAAGCCTGGTGAAAGAACGGACAAAAAGATTGTGCCTAATTACAGAAAGTATCGCTACGCTAACTAGCCGAAACTACTTTCATGAGCCTAGTTTCCATAACAACGTTCAACTGACCAAGAGTCGGCTATCGTTAGGAACTATTTTCTGATGGAGATGAACTCGGGCAGAAAGCTTGAATTTGACGGCAAATTAACCCACAATATGAAAATACTTTACAATATTGTTGATAATGAAGATGGTTTGTGTTATTGAATCGCAATCTTGCACTCGACGGCGTTCTTGAATGTCATTATTGGTACTTGAAGCACAGGACTTCGGAACCCGTTCCTACGGCTGTGCTTCACGTACCAATAATGACATTCAAGAATGCCACCTCGTGGAAGACTGCTTAAATAAACTGGTTCTGTCATTTTAACAGTTTAACATTTACATTCACATTTAAATGCAGGGCATTTAGCAGACGCTTTTATCCAAAGCGACTTACAATAAGTACATTTGTCATAAGAAGTGGAACCATATATCGCTGTCGGTACAGTAAAGACGTTCATAGAACCAAGTGCAAGTACTGACAATCACCAGGCTGACCCCATTCCCCGTACACAGCAGTGATAGCTAGGCTACTGCAGAGGCTACACAATTAAGTACTATGAATAAATACAACGTACAAAGTACAAGTTTTGGACGTATTGTGAAATTAATTGGCCAACAAACAAACACATTGTCAAATGTATTTAGTATCTTGTTTCTACATTGAACATAATTGCAGATCTTAGATACGTACAGCATCCCATTGGTGTAAAGGCCATCAACCAGTAATATCCTCTGTGTGACTTGTGTCTGTCTCCTACTTTGTTTTTCTGAAGGAAGAGGAGATTCCACACGCGCAGAATACAACGGGACGTTATTAAAAGTAAGGATTATCGGGACACACACACACACACACACACACACACACACACACACACACACACACACACACACACACACACACACACACACACACACACACACACACACACACACACACACACACACAAGCACTCCAGCAGGCGTCCCGTGGAGAATGATGTTACGCCTGCATGGAGACAAGCATGCGGTGATGAGCAGCAAACGTGCTCCCATGAAAAGGTTGTGCAGCGCAGCAACGTAACACCGCCTCGTGAGTGACACAGCGGTCCAGTCTGCTGAGATGTGAGCCGACTGTAATGAACACACCGAGACGGTTTACAGTATCAGTGTTGTAAATGATTCACGGTCGGCGTCCAAGACGAACCCTAACACCGCGTCGAGGCTGAACAAACGCGCGCCCGATTCTCACGCCATTCCGACGTCGCAGTCCGTCGTTCAGCGTTGCAGGCGATTTATGAACTTCGGATAAGTAGATCAGATTTACGATTATTAATTGAAAGTAGATTATTAATCTACCTTAGATTACTTTAGATTATTAATCTTAAATCTGATTAGTGAGACCAGTGATGACCTCTTTTCATTTGACACGGTGCCCATCGTGACAGACAGGCGTCTGGGTTTGGTCTGATGGTGCCTTCATGTGCTACGGAAATTACGGTAAATACCAAAAGCCGACGTGAAAATGGCACATGAACGCCCCCCTCACGTCGTCATTTCAACTGGAGAGCTCGTAGGATGTTTTGATACACGAGCTGCCCGAGATGAGATAACCTTTGACCTTTTCAACAGTAAACGGGTCAGGATCCGTGGGTCCGCCGTGTTTCATTTCACCACGACAACAAAAGCCCTCGAACACAACGCACTCGTCATTTCCAGTTTCCACAAATGGAAAGCGTCACCTCTCCCATAGCAACGTGAAGGCAGCATGACCCTCAAACTCAACTATCTGTACTTCACACACAAGCAATAGAAAGGAAAGCAAAGCACATCACATCAGACCTCAGCCATCCCCTGCATAAGTCTTTCCAGCTACTACCATCGGGCCGCCGCTACAAAGTCCCCTCCTTCAGGAAAAACATTTACAGAAATTCATTTATTCCCACTGCCATCAAAATACTAAACAAACAATAACAACCCCCTACTGCCCCCCCCTCCTCCACTCCCCTTTTTATTATTATTATTATTATTATTTTATTTTTTTAGATGACCATTGTACTATGTAATATTTATTGATTGCACTTTATAGTATTGATTGATTGCACCAGTCACTTTACCACTATTGCAAGAATGCTGTTTCTTTGTGTCAGTTTGTCTGTGGTCTTTGTGTCCTTGTTGATGTGTGTTGAGCCACGCTGAAGATAATTTTCTGTCATGTCAGATAATAAAGTTATTCTGATTCTAATCAGAATGACCCTGACGTAAGCCAACGGGGGGTCGACCCACCATCCCATAATATAACCCCTCCTCTGCCCCCGCAGCCGACCTGGTCAACCTGCCCGAGGAGCCCATCAAGGAGGAGGAGGAGGAGGACGACGAGGAGGACGACGAGGACCTGGTGGGCGAGGAGGACATGGAGGCCGACGACCGGGTGGTGGAGTACCGCGACCGCGCCGGGGGCCGGGCGGGGCCGGCGGCGGGAGGGGGCGGGGTGCGGGCGCGCATCGGCGTGCGCCGGGGTTCCCCGGCGGCGGCGGCGGCGGCGGCGGGCTCGTCGGACTCTGACGAGATGGACTACGACCTGGAGCTGAAGATGATCTCCACGCCCTCGCCCAAGAAGAGCATGAAGATGACCATGTACGCGGACGAGCTGGAGACGGAGCTGAAGACCATCCGGTGAGCGCCTCTGGTTTGGTTCAGTCGATCCTTTTTCCAGGGTGTCAAGGTCATGTGACCTGTCATGGTCATGTGACTTGTCATGGTCATGTGACACCTTGAGAAAAATAATCACGGAGGATCAAAGTAAAGTGAGGACCGGTTGTGGTTCTCTTGCAAAGCGTGGCAGCAAACTTAAATGACACCGCAAGCAAGTACATGCACCGGTGTAACCACTCGTTGTGCATCGTACAACATTAAAACTGGAACACATGGAACATGAGTCTGATTTGTGTTCATACATTTATGTGTGGGAACACTGCTGAGGCAGTCTCTGTTCTACTGCAAAGCCGCACAAAACGGCGAGGGGTCCCCGGCTTTGTGGGTCCCTCACCATCTCCTCTCATCATCATCTCTCTCAGAGATGGACACGCCTTGGTTTGGAGATGTGTCTACATCTAGGGATGACAACGACGGGTTAGGGTTGCCTTGCTGGAATCTGGAATGGTGTTCCCATTTCGAAGATAACGTGACGCAACTTTTCTCGTCAATCGTCTTTTTAGCGTTTCCTATTCCCTTTCACTTCCCCTGTATGTGTGCGTACGTGTGTGTGTACCGTTGTCTCCCGTGTCCTGACCGGTCGGTCTTTCTTCCCGTTGTGCTGCAGCCACTCTGTGAGCCATGACAGCGGCTCAGGCAGCGGCGTCCAGAACCGGATCGGAGACGGCGGCGGCGGCGGCGGCGGCGGCGGCGCTCTGAGTGAAACCAAAGCGCCGTCCGGCGGCTGCAAGGTGACGGACATCCGGCAGCTCCTGGAGGAGAAGAGGCAGGGCCACCGAGCGCCCGCCCGCCAGACGTCCCCGGGGGGGAAGATGGGTAAGACCGGAGACCCTCGTATCACCTCAGCCTGCAAAGGAGGCCTGCCTGCTGTGTCTCTGTGAACGACGACGAAGGGGCTAAGAGGGGTGTGTGTGTGTGTGTGTGTGTGTGTGTGTGTGTGTGTGTGTGTGTGTGTGTGTGTGTGTGTGTGTGTGTGTGTGTGTGTGTGTGTGTGTGTGTGTGTGTGTGTGTGTGTGTGTGTGTGTGCGTGTGCAGACGTGAGGCAGCGTCTGGGGAAGAGGCGTCGCTCTCCCTCCCCGGTCTCCCCGAGGGACTCGCCGCCCTCCCGGGAGCCGGTCAGAGACGTCCACAGCCGGCTGGGCGTCGCCGGCGCCGACGCCCGGGCTCTGTTCTCCACGTCGCCCAAAGACCGGAAAACAAGTGAGGAACTAGTGGCGTGAAATGATTGGTTCGACCCGGTCTTATTTTTGGTCTTTTAACACAATTTTAAAAATCCACTACAACCCCCTCACTTCCTTTTATCTATTTCCTTCCATTTCTAATTCTTCACTTTTTTCCTTTTTTCTTTTTTGTGTACACGACTACTCGGTTTTAATCTCCGTTCCTTCAACCTGTGCTTTCCCCAGGTCGTCTCTGGAGCAGACTCGGCCCGTCCAAAGCCGGGCCCCGCGATAAAGGCAAGGATGAGGAGGATGAGGAGGAGGAGGAGGAGAAGGAGGAGAAGAAGGATCGGGGCGGCGGTGGCAGCAGCAGCAGAAGAAGGAGCAGCAGCAGCAGCAGACGCGAGAGCTCCGGCGTGTTCAGCTCCTCCCGGCTGGGCTCCCTGCCGGACGACGATGGCGGTGGCAGAAGTTCCAGGAGGAGCGGCGGCGGTGGAGGCGGCGGCGGCGGCGGCGGCGGCGGCGGTAGGAAGGCCAGCGGCACCGGGGAGAGCCGCGAGCCCGAGGAGGAGGACGACCAGGCCCTGCAGCAGGTGTGGGGCGCCCTGATCAAGCAGAAGCAGGACCAGCAGCAGAACCACCGGGGGAAGAAGAGCCGTCTGGAGAACCTGCCGTCGCTGCAGATCGAGATCAGCCGTGACAGCGACAGCCAGGCCTCCGATTCTGACTCGTGAAGGGCGGGCGGGCGGGGGGAGGGAGGAGGAGGAGGAGGAGGAGGGTCAAAGACGGAATCTCTGTTATTTACACGTTTATTTCTGTTTTAGTTTTTTTTGTTTTACTTTTGATATGATTGGTCAACTTTTATTGTGACACGTCCCGAACACGGCCCACGAATCCAGTCCGTGGAGCCGGGCTGCGCTGCGCTGTGCTGCTCTCTGCTGGGGCGCAGGGGACCCAAGCCCGCGTCACCCGCTGACGACCATCGTCAACGTGGTTTCTCTCTCTCTCTCTCTCTCTCTCTCCCTCTCTCCCTCTCTCCCTCGAGGGGTCGACGCATCACCACCACCACCACCACCCCAGTGCCTCGGGCCACCCAAACATGTGCGTTATTCCCTGGCTCTCCTTGTAGCGTCATTGACAGACCTCACCGTGCGTGTGAATTCAACCCGTAACCCGGGAAGTGTTACACACACACACACGCGCACACACACACACCCCATTTGTCCTTTCGGTGGCGTGTCCCTTTGTCCCATCGCGGCGCGCTAGCGTAGGTCCTTCTCTATTGTCTGTTGGAGTCAGGCTCGTTGGGCGGAGGGCGAAATGGTTTTGCTAGCTTTTTCGTCGTACTAAACGTACTAGCGGTCGTTTCGTCCACCTCCATTCCTGCTAAAGAGAGGGTACGGATGTTCGGTGGTGTAACAGATACTAGACTCACAGTAGAGCTCGTGGGTGTGTGTCTGTAAATAAGACGTGTAAGGGCATACTGTAAATGAAAAATGTAAACAAAACAAGACCCATGTTGACGACTTTGTATTTTCTCCCTCCCTGTTTGGAGGTCGGGGCCTTGCCTTCGTAAAAGTTCTGGCCATGAATATCGAGATATTTCAAATTAAACAACCTAACCCTGATTGTATTGGATTCCATAATTCCTTATCTTTTTTTTTTTTAAGTTACATTTGGTGTTCTAATGGGGAAGACGTCCATCAGACTGTATTCATCAGTCATTTGGTACTACGCTAACTTGGATTTCTATAACGCTAGTTAGGTTTAGAATTCTAATGGAGGATCTAAATGCATTTGTATTCATTTCTCCCAATAAGTACTAGCAGTGGGAACGTGTGCATACCTACGTATGAATACAAGACAACAACAACAACAACAATCATCAGAGATGATTTTGTATTTGCTAAAAGTTTTAGCTCTTGGCCAGTTTGAGTTTTGATATCATTCCAGATGGGATAGCCTTTGTTCCCCAAGTACAAATGCATTGACATTTACTAATGGCCAAAACGAGAAAAGAAAGTGTCCATCTTTAACAGAACATTTCTACAGTACACAAAGCAAGAAGCATCTAGAAGCTGTTGGAAGACAGGCTTGCACGTGGTATGAAAGACAAGACGACGGTCTGTGTTTGGTATCCAATGTGTCGTATCTGTCTTTCTCTGTTCTGACAAACTGACAGACTTTATTATCACCAGAAATAAAAAGTTGTTTTTTTCTAATTGCGGATTACTTATCTTCTTTTAATTCAATCTTCAATATTCATCCGAATCATACACTTGTAGGAAATTAAGCAAAATTCACACTGTCAGTCGCATGATGTCTTATGAGATTATTAAGTCAACACAATTCTGCAGTTTGCTCGCCTTCAACTACTGAAAGGTTTGCTGACGGTGCCTTTAATAACCAGAGTAAAAAGGAACTTTCAGGTTTTTGCTTGTAGACCTGCACGAAAGCAAAAATATCTTCTACAAGAAATATGAAGTGTTGAACAAAATGTGAAGAAATGTGCTTTTGGCAAACACAGAAATAACACTTCACACAAATCAAAACAGCAATTCTATATATGTGTGTGTGGTTAAAGAAAAACACTTATTGGATGTTGTGAAGTTATGAGTGGTGGTTGATGTGAAGTAATGGAACCATCGGCTGGCTGCAGATCGTTTCTCATGGCTCATAGTAGATCATTTCCGCATAGTTTTTGCTTCACAATTCATAACTGGACGTCTCAGATGTCAGCAACCCTTGGTCTGGGATCTTGGCCCTATCCTAATTATCGTTGTGTGTAAACACCTAGCTCCGAGGTCATAAATGGCAGCAACGAGTCCGAGCCACCTCTCATCATTACGTGTGAGAAGAGGAAGCAGTGTAATGCAAGCACACACACCAAAAGATTATCTCCAATCCAGATCTGAGATCCTCAGCCTTAGCAGGATATGGGTCAGGGTGCCTAAGCAGCTGCCCCCTATGTCCTCATTGGTGTATCCTGTATTGGAGCACATTGTTGAGAGATAGTATTCAGGTGACTATAAAAAAAAATAAACAGGTAACTAAACATGAACTGGCACTATTATAGATTGTAAGCACGTTGTGTATAGCTGTGTAAGAATGTACCTGCAAATGACACTACACTGGCATTCAAACCAGGCCTGACATGGAAAGTATTCAGAGTTAGAATAGAATTACACAATCCCTTCAAATGTTTTGAAATGTTTCCTCGTAGACAATCACAAAAAGGCCCCTAACCAGGCCCCTAGCCCCTAAACAATGTGCGCGCACACACACACACACACCAGACTGCTGGTTGGTTGGAGGTGAGGCCTCCCCTAACCTCTAAATTTCGAGTTAGGGGAAGCTACGGCGGCCTGTACTCAACCCGTTCACCTTTGACCCCATAACAATTATTAACTACAACTCTCGTGCTTATGCTAGCCTGTGTTGCTTGGCAACCATTTTTGCGGTCTTGAAGAACTATATTGCTTGCAGTAATAATTAATATTTATTTTTGAATAGACCTCTGAAGAATAAGTCCGAGGCTCCCGGTTCCCTCGGTCAAATGTCTATGGGAAATAACATGGGGTTTTTGAATTTGCTTTTACTTCTCCGCCACCTACAGAGTTTGTTATGTACGATCATTCAAAAAGCCCCATGTTATTTCCCGTATAGACATTTGACGGAGGGAACCAGAGCCTCGGAGGCGGGACTTATTCTTCAGAGGTCTACAAAGTATAGAGTTGTATGTTTCTGTGTGTTTACTTTGTGAAATACAACTAGGTAGTCCATGGGGGGGGGGGGTTAACAACGCCCCCTAGCTGTTCTACAACCACTACGCAAAGACACTATTATATATCTTCTAACTGGTTTGACTGGTTTCAAAGGTTGTTCGTCGTTTGTTTAGGTTACGGAAACCTTTTGTAAAAAAATATTACGCAATACGTCGCATTTGATTGGCGGACGTGTGCGGTGGTTGCACTCTCCACCAATGAACTCAGTGGACCCGCCCAGCGGCCCTCCCGACCGGCCAATCGCCGGGCACGTTCGTCACGCGACCTATAAAGACGTTCGCGTGACGTCACACCATGATGCCAGCCCTCTCAGTCGCCATCTTCTCTTCACCAAAAGCAGAACGGGGGCTTCTCAACCGTCGTCGTCGTCGTGTACATATATATATATATCTTTAAATACCCCCCCCCCGGCGGAAGATACGTTTCGACACCGAAATAATACGACAGAGAAAGAAAAGAAAGGAAAAAAAAAATCCCGCTAGCCTCAATGTGTCCATGGACTGCCTAGTGATACATGGTCCGCGTACCGGTGCGTGTCCGTTAGATCTTGCCCGCTCGCGCAGCAGCGGCGGCGGCGGCTCAGAGATGGGGGGCGAGGGGGACGACGACGCGGCGGCGCGGGAGGACGCGCGGCGCGAGTACCAGTCGTCGCTGGAAGACCTCACCTTCAACAGCAAGCCGCACATCAACATGCTGACCATCCTGGCCGAGGAGAACCTCCACTTCGCCAAGGATATCGTCGCAATTATTGAAGCACAAATCAGCAAGGTTTTTATAAAAAATATAGAATTTTCCAATTTAAGCTGTATATATATATATATTTATCTCTTTTTTTATATATATATATTTTAAAAAGACGTGTTGGTAGGTCCGGGTGGCGGCGGTGGCGGTGCTACGCGAGGCCCCCGGCCCCGCTGGTAAACATGGCGGACGGTTCGGGGGCTCCACACGACATGTCAACCACCTCCTCCCACCTCCTCCCACTCCCCTCCTCCTCCGCTCCCTTTGCTCTCTCTCTCTCCCGGTGCTACGAGACTAGCTCCGTTATTAGCTTCAGCGTTAGCCACCTCCTTGTTAAAACTAATGGCAGCTCCTATAGGGTCAGTTTCGCAGGTCTGGAGCTCGGTTTCGTGGCGTGTGTGTGTAAACACACGCTGGGACCCACGCGGCCTCTTTCGGCCTCTCTCGGCCTCGGCAGCACGGTAGTGGTTTTGAGTTTTAACGGAGGCCGCCTTTTTTTTTCCCCGAACCGGAATCCCGGCTTTCTTTTGTGTTCTAGAGGTAGAAACCAACACGCAAGTCGTGGATCGTCGATCCGCGACACCACTATTTGCGCACACACACACACACACTTTGGATCAGTGTGTGTCTATGTGTGTGTGTGTGTGTGTGTGTGTGTATGTTTAGATACGACTAGGTCGACGTGGAAGCCGTCCTACGCCGTATAGTAGTAAGTAGTAGTGAGCGAGGTCACCACCTTGTGTCGGTACAAAGGGAGTGTTAGTGGCTGCTGTTGACGTCAAACATTTGGTTTGACTCTTTTATTAACAAAAATTAGTTAAACGTGTTTCGGTGGTGGTTGGGGTGACTCCGTTTATCCGAGCAGTCTAGGAGGCCAGTGACTAATCCTCCACTGCCTTCCGATCATTACTCACCGACTAACGATTAATAGTCATAAAGATTAATGATTATTCGTTTTTAGGGCCAGGGAAGATCGTTGCTGTGTACTCACTTTGAGTCCGTTGTCATAACATGTTTATGTCAGCTTCCCCCCCACCCACCCCCCCTCCCTCGATAATTTGAAGTCCCTCCTATCCACAGTCAGCACATAGTTTCAGTGTGGTCGTGCGGTTTGACACCTGGCAAATTATACTCCATACAGGCAACATGCATATAACTGCCTTAATTTAATCCCTGAATTTATTGAAATGTCAATGAATGGTTAAAAAAAATAAGTTGTTGTAATAAAAAATATGAACTGTGCTTTTTGTCATTTTTTATTTCCCAGTGTATTTATTGGTATGACTCTGGTTCCATTTCTTGTCTGGTATACACCTTTCAATGGTCAGAATCACTGGATTTGTTCCCTTTTGTTGTGGTCATGTGGTTTTAAAACAAACATGAAGTACAATACTGGTCAGGACAATGCCAACTGCTACATTATCAAGTCCTCTTGATAATAGTGTTGCCAACCTTTAGTTTACTGCAGTTTGTTGCTTATGCACCTAAACCCATTAAATATCCCTAATACCTTTTTTTTTTTCTTCTAATGGGTCGGTTTTTTTTCTTTTTGTAATACATGATACTTCAAAAAGGAATGGAACAATGCCACTCACTGGCTAATTAACTAAAATCGTAATGTACAAAGAGGGATTCTGGTTGGAATCCCTCTTTGGAGGTAACTTCAAAATAAATCTTTAAAGACTCGACGACGCAGAAGACTTTTTCCCCCTCGTTTTTATACCGAAGATGTCAACTGGATTTTTTTTTTTTCCCTGACTTTTTTTGTGGACATTTTCAAAGTATGGATATTTTTGGTGGCCTGCGTTTTCGGACATTTAAATTGTTTTAAAATGCCCGATTGCCTGCACTGCTCTTTTGCAAGAAGAGTTTTATTTTTCTCTAAAAACCTTACGGTAACACAAGTTGTCCCTGAACGTTAAATATAGATTGCCCCTTTTTATGACCTTTATTTTTTTTTCTTAAGGTCTTATTCTGGACCTCGACGTGGAAACCATACTGTGAACTTTTTTCCCCCCTTTCTGTGTATTTGGATTACTATTTTATTTTTTATTTTTTTACCTTTCTAATTGGGTATGGGTGAAGGATGATCTAGCCCCCCCCCCACAGTTTATACACCATAAAGCAGCCCATTCCTATTGTCTGTACTGTAGTATTATTAATAGTACTTATTAATCATAGCATTGTACTGAAATGTTGTTTTTACCTGTTTTTCTAAACTTGTGAGTTTTCTATTGCTCCAGGCACCGTCGTCCGAGAAGCTTCCAGTTTTGTACTTAGTGGATTCCATAGTGAAGAACGTTGGAGGAGAATACCTTGCAGTGTTTGCTAAAAACCTAGTCACTTCATTTATATGTGTCTTTGAAAAGGTACACACTGAATTCCCTTCGTTTGCTTAAAGCACAAAGTGATCTAGATGTCTGCTTCCTCCCTTCCTGATCATTGTTGCTTGCTTATGTGTAGACTCTTGCATTCTGCTTAATGTAACGTTTTACTAATAAAATGGCAAATGGGAGGGTTTAATTTGCAATTGCAGTTAAGCACACGCGTTGAACATTGTAAAACACCATGTCTGGCACTAAAACCCTGTATCGCTCAACCCAAATACACTTAAATGTATCGCCACTGTGTTGAAATTAAAATGTCTGCTTAGTGTCAACCGTTTATTTTTGTACTTTTGATTTGCTGTAGTTGCAAAATGCTTCCTGAGCGCTGTGGACCAAGTTATGTCCTCTCTTTGTAGGTGGATGAGAACATTAGAAAAAGTCTGTTCAAGTTGCGCTCGACGTGGGACGATGTGTTCCCGTTGACAAAGCTCTATGCTCTGGACGTCCGGGTCAACTCTCAGGACCCTGCTTGGCCAATCAAACCTGTCAACGCCAGCATTCATGTCAACCCAAAGTTTTTAAAGCAGGTGTGTAAAGTCTCTCAAACTCTCATGTCAATTATCACCCATAACCCCCTTTTTACTTTTTGGACTTGCAAAAATAACTAACCCTATGAGAGATCTATGTGCTTCTTGAGAAAAATAGTATTTTAACATTTCACTTGGCAATGTTGGAGTACGAGTTGAACCATCGTGGGAACGGGCACCTATTTTATTTTATTCAGTATACAACGCTTGTATACCGAACGGAACACTTGGTGACGTTCTGTGTGTATGTATTGCACCCGCCTCTCCAGTCCGAGGATGCGCCGCCGCGGCCCAAGACACCGCAGCCGCCCGCCGCTCTGCCGGTGGCAGCTCCGCCGGTGGCCGCCAACACCGCCGCCGCCGCCGCCGCCGCCCCTGCCGTCAGCGAAGCCAGCCTGACTCAGGAGCAGCTCATCAGGCAGCAGCTGCTGGCCAAGCAGAAACAGTTACTGGAGCTGCAGCAGAAGAAGATTGAGCTGGAGCTCGAACAGACCAAAGCCCAGCTGGTAGGGGGGGGGTGGGGGGAAGAGACGTAGATGGTGGCGCTAGGCAAATGTCCAAGTAGGGATTGTCATACTTGATACCAAACGTCGATGTCATACTTTCCGTGATGTGAATGTTTTTGTTGTTGCTGTGTTGTCAGGCTGGGGGGTTTGTTCTGACTCCCACGGTGCCTCCGCCCTCCGTTCCGACGGTCCCCACCACAGTGCCAAAGGCGGCGGTCCAGCCCGCCCCAGCCATCCGACCTTGGATCGCTCCCAACCCCGTTGAGGTCAAGCCACCCACCAGAGACCCCCGGTTGAACCGCTGTGGACCCCCCGCGTCTAAAGAACACTCGACGGCGAACAAGGACGGCCACAGTCCGTCCCTCGCGTCAGAGAAACGACAGGCGGACAAGCCCAGCAAGGGGGAGAGGACGAGGATGCCCAAGAAAGGCGCACCGGAGGAGAAGCCCAAGTCCCCCTCGAAGTCCCCCTCTCCTATGGCCAAGGGCGCGCAGGGCAGAGGCAAGCACGCGGAGGCCGACAGCCCCAAGACCCCGGAGACGGGCAAGAAGGATCCCAGGCTGCGGAAGCGTACGCACGACAAGCCCGGCGAGGCCAAGGACGAGGACCAGAAAGAGAAGAAGAGGTTTGGCGAAAAGAAGGAGAAAGAGGAGAACCCACGGGTGTTGGATCCCCAGAGGCCCGCCAAGGGCAAGCTGCCCAACGGCTCTCTGAGCAAACACGAGCTGGCCGACGCCATGGACGCGGCCGACTTCAAGAACTCCGGCAACGTGCGCACCAACGCCCGGAAGCGCACGCGCTCCCGGTCCCGCTCGTCCTCCCCGAAGAGGAAGGACAGGAGGTCGCCGAAGGGCAGGGCCAGGAGCACCTCCTCCTCCCCGGGCCCCGCCCACAAGGCGGTCAAGCCGAGGCGGTCCCACGCGGCGGAGGCCCCGCACGGCAAGGCCGGCAGAGAGGACCGGGCGGCCGGACCCAAGAAGAGTCAGTCCGACCCCAAGAGGGGCAAGAGGCCGGCGGAGGAGAGGCACAGCGAGGGCAGGGAGTCCCACTCGCCGCGGGTCCACATGGAGGCCAAGGAGAACGCCCACCGCTGGAGGAGCGGCTGGGAGGAGAACAAACAGTGAGTAGTAACGGTGAATACGTCTCTTTTTTCCTGACAGGAAATGGGACACTCGGAGCGCACACTCACACCAGGCTATGATATGTCCGACTAGGTCTTGCGTCATAAAGCTCTGTTGTCAGTTAGTTTCGGCGGTCTCAAGTGTTGTTGTTGTTCCTCGTCGCGCCCGACAGCAACCAGAAGCAGTCGGAGGAGCATCACGGGAAGCCGGGCCCCCAGCGCCACAACAAGCCCTACAACAGCTCCCGGCCCACCACGCCGCGGGCCCCCAAGCACCGCCTCAGTGTGGACGCCAACATCCAGATACCGGAGGCCCTCAACTCGGCCAGCAAGGGAGACCTGCTCAGGAGGGTGAGTCTGAAGCTGAAACGCCACCACCACCCCCACCCCTCCTCCGTCCCGACTTCTGTGCTCTGCACCTCGACACGTTTGCTATAGATCTGCGCGAGATCCGGGTTTGTTTTTGTTATTTATCCCGTCTCTCTCTACCCCCTTTTTCAATCCGCGCAGGCCACCAAGAGATTCGAGAATAAGGAGATCAGCCACGACGAGTTCCTGGCCGTGGCCCACCAGATCAACCAGCTCTTCCAGTACCAGGAGGAGAAGCTCCAGCGCTCCGACTCCTGGGAGGCCCCGAACGACGACCACGACCACGACCCCTCCGCCGGCGGCGGCGGCCCCCACCAGCAGGGCCAGTTCCCCTCCAAGAAGAAGCAGCCCCTGCTGTCCACGCCGGGGTCCCCGCGGGGCCGCGCCCGCGACCCCATGGACGACGCCGAGCTCACGTACTACGAGCACAAGTCCAAGCTGCGCCGCACCCGCGTCAACCGCCGGCCGCCCGGCGAGGAGTGGGACGGCGACATGGGCTCCGAGGACGGAGACTTCGAGGGGCCCATGTTGGACGGGGTGCCCGGGGCCCTGGCGCACAAGTACAGCCGCTCGCCCACGGAGAGACCAGGTAAGGGGGGTAGGGATGGGTCAGAATATTTGATTATTCGATTATTCGTTCCTGAGGGTCAAAGTCGATTTTTTTTTTTTACATTTGGACCGTTAACATTTTTTTCCCATTCAAATAAATAAGAATTAACGGACGGAACTTATGTTGGTTCTGTAGTACTATTAGTTTTTTTTATTATTATTATTAATCATGTACAGAAAAACAATATACACAATACACAAGCATAAATATTAACACATATGCATACAACACAAACACTGATCACTGTTAAAGTTATTCACATCCCTAGTAGGGGGTCACACCCGACGTGTGTGTGTGTGTGTGTGTGTGTGTGTGTGTGTGTGTGTGTGTGTGTGTGTGTGTGTGTGTGTGTGTGTGTGTGTGTGTGTGTGTGTGTGTGTGTGTGTGTGTGTGTGTGTGTTGCGCTCATGTGCGTGCTAAGTGGTGACCGACCGACTAGGGGTTGACTCGAAGGACAAACTTTGAGGCTTTGCGTCCCGGGCATTAGGAGCTCGCCTGGTGATGTTAATTAATGTGGTGTTGTTGACACTCTCTTAGGGGAGAGACGCAGTAAGGAGCGGGACGAGCCGCCGCCTCCACAGCAGCAGCTGCCGGCCCCCATGATCGAGGAGTACAACCACGGCAAGGAGTTCCCCCCGCTCAAGGCCCTGCCCGGCCTGCGCTTCAGGAGGAGAGCCGACCCCCGAGACGCCAGTAAGTCCGACTCTCGGTTCTATCGATAGAGTCTCCCCCAGGGTGGTCTGTCTGACCTGAGGGATGACGGCACAGCATGGGACGCAATTAGGGGCTGAACGATTCATTCGAAATCAAATCGATTACATTGCAATCGTAAAGGCTGCGATGTGTTTGTTACTTTTACAGACTGGAGATCAGCAAGATTTCTAGTATTTCTTTTTTCTTTTATGATTCAAAAGATATTTAAAATATCAATTCATGCATCAACACATCGGCCTGGCCTAAAGGAAAGAGCAGATTATGTGTTGACTGCTACCAATGTTGCGTTGCTCGTACGATAGAAGGACTGATCGCTTGTTTAGTGAATAACACAGACCACAATAAGGAACCTATCTAATCGCAATACTGGTAGAAATAATCGCAATTAGATAATTTCCCCCTAAACGTTCAGCAGCCCTAGACGCAGCAAATCACCAGGAGGACGTTGAGGTCAAAGCGCGTCTCTCAGTCCGGGGTCACTTTGTCGTTGCAGGCGAGCGCGAGTGGAACTCCCCGCTGACGGAGCGGCAGCGCGAAGAGCACAAGAGCGGCTACGACGCGCCCGCCAGGAAGTTCGCCCCGCACCACCTCGACCCCCGCCGGCCGGAGCGCCTCCTCCCCCCCGCCGCCTCCTCCTCCTCCTCCTCCTCCTCCACGGTGGTCCTCAGGAACTGCCCCAGCCCGGCGGGCGCCGAGGCGGCGGCGCGGCTCCCCCCGCTGCCGGCGCCGGCGTTCGAGCGCGAGCGCCTCTCGCCCCTCCCCCAGGCGGCGGAGCCGGTGGAGTCGAGCCCCGTGCCGCGCTTCGAGAGCCCCAACAGCGTGCACTCGGACGACGGGCCGCTCCTCCTGGACCCGTCCGCCGCCGCCGCCGCCGCTCACCACCCCCCCCGCCACCCGGCCCTGCCCCCCAGGCCCATCCTGAAGCCCGGCCCCCCCGCCGGCCCCCTCGCCGCCGTCGTCCGCCAGCACGGCGGCTCCCCGGGACACACGCCCCCACACGACGGAGGGTACCACCCGACGCGGTACGACGGCCCGATGAAGGGCCCGCCCCGACCCCACCCGCCGGGGCGTTACGACGGCGCCCCTCGACCCGGTCGCTACGACGACCCGGGCCGCTACGACGAGCCCGGCTGTTACGACGGGCGCTTCGAGAGCGGCGGGCCGCTGCCGCACAACATGCCCGAGCGGTTTGACGGACAGGGTCGCTACGACGGGCCCCCCGGCCCCCACGGCCCAATGAGAGGAGGAGGAGGAGGAGGAGAGGGCATGGGGCGGTTCGACGGGCCGCCGCGGCCGCAGGGCCCCGGCCGCTACGACGGCCCCATGGGTCAGCACCCCCAGGGGCGGTTCGACGGCCAGGGGCCCGGCCCCATGCCGCACTTTGACGGGCCGCAGCGGTTCGACAACATGGGGCCCGGCGGCGGGCCCGGCGGACCCATGGGCTTCCAGCAGCGCCCGCAGCAGATGCGCTTCGACGGGCCCCAGAACCAGATGGGCCCGATGCGCTTCGACGGGCCCGGGCCGATGTACGACCAGGGGCACCCCGCCCGCTTCGACGGCCAGCAGGGCCCGCAGCAGCAGCAGCAGCAGCAGCGGTTCGGCCCGCAGATGCAGCCCCAGCTGAGACCCGCGGGGGGGCCGCAGGGGTGCGACAACGCGGGCCCCCAGCAGCAGCAGAACTTCAACATGGCCAACCACTGCTTCCCCGACGCCATCAACGCCCCGCAGTTCCCCGGCGGGCCGCTCCCCTTCCCCGCCCAGCAGCAGCAGCAGGGCCTGCCCCAGGGCGGGGGGAACTTCAACATGCAGCAGGGGCCCTTCAACCAGGCCGGGGCCCCCCAGTTCTACAACCCCGCGGGGCCCGCCGGCAACATGCATCAGCCGGTAAGAGGCGTTGTGCTTTCCCTCGCTGCCGTTGTGCACCCGCGCTGTCACACGACCCCCCAGGTCGTGTTGTGACAGCGTGGGGTGAAGGACGACGACCCCTGATCTGACATGCATGACGTTGCGTTTCTCTGTGGGTTTGACCGACGGTCTCCTCCTCTTGTTCTGTGTTCTCTGCAGGTGAACATGATGTCCGCCCAGCCCTTCCACCCCCAGAACCCAGTGCCTTTCGGCCAGCCGGGCGCCCCGTTCGGCGCCCCGGAGAGCCACTTTGGCCAGGTGGACGTCAACGACCTCCTGTCCAAACTCATCTCCACGGGCATCATCGCCGGCTCCGCCCCCGTACAGCCGGAGGATAGCAAGGCGGCCGGGAAAGGTGAGCGCCGTCTGTCTGTCTGTCTGTCTGTCTGTCTGTCTGTCTGTCTGTCTGTCTGTCTGTCTGTCTGTCTCTCTCTGCCCCCAACCATGCGCTGCATAGTAGTAAAGTAATACCACAGAAGTCAGAACTCAAACGTCAAATGGCTCTCAGTAATACAGACTTCAGGCGTCAATACGTGTCATCGTTCGATCGCCCAGAGATGGAACAAAAAAACAATTTTACATCACAGACGCCGTTCGCTTTTTGTGGTACACACTCAGCAAGAGCCCTAAGCACTGAGACGATTGACGGCGATTGTGTGTGTGTGTGTGTGTGTGTGTGTGTGTTTGTGTTTGCGTGTCGGAACGGCAGATTGTTATCCACACACCTCTTTTGGTCTGTGTGTTGCTGAGGTGATTTGTGTCTCGTCCTCCAGAGCCGCCCCCTGTGGCTCCAGTGGCCCCGGCGCCCGAGGAGGAGGAGGAAGAGGAGCAGGAGGTGGACGACGACATCCCAGACCTCACCGGCTTCCTCATCGACACCATGAAACTGTGAGTGCCGCTTGTCCCGTTACCTGCTGTTACACCACACACGCATGTGAGGCTGCTGTGCCAGTGAAATTGATGATTAAAGCTTTAAAAACGATATATTTTAGAAGCTGTGGCTGTCGCAGAGCTGTTTTTTTTTTTTTTTTTTTCGGCTGGATACTACAAAACCTTGCTTCGTCTGGCTGGTTACTGCTTTATTGCCTACCCAGGTTTTAAAGAGGCGACCAAGCCAGCAAACCAGATGATCTTGTGTAGATTATAATAGTGCCCAAAATTTCCTTGATCGTATCTGACGACTCCACGGTAACCAAAGTGATCTTGCCGAAAGTTCCATGTAGAAACTGTGAAATAAGATAATGGACGATGGTTGCACAAAATACAATTGTACCAAAAGGTCCTTTTGTCCGGGGGGGGGGGGGGGGGCACACACACACACACACACACACACACACACACACACACACTAGATGTGTTTCAAGCGTCGTTGTTTGTGTCGTCCTCACACACAGGCGCTATGAGAGCGTGGTGACGAAGCTCTACACGGGCATCCAGTGCTACTCCTGCGGCATGCGCTTCACCTCCTCCCAGACGGACGTCTACGCCGACCACCTGGACTGGCACTACCGGCTGAACCGCTCGGAGAAGGACGTCAGCCGCAAGGTCACGCACCGCCGGTGGTACTACACACTGACGGTAAGGAGGGGCACACGGACACACGCGCATGGACACATACACGCGCATGGACACATACACGCGCATGGACACACACACGCGCATGGACACACACACGCGCATGGACACACACACGCGCATGGACACACACGCGCATGGACACACACGCGCATGGACACACACGCGCATGGACACACGCGCATGGACACACACGCGCATGGACACACATGCACATGGACACACGCATGGACACACGCGCATGGACACGGACACGCACGCACGCATGGACACACTCGCACGGACACACACACGCATGGACACATGCGCATGGACACACGCGCATGGACACACGCGCATGGACACACGCGCATGGACACACACGCATGGACACACTCGCGCACAGACACACACACCCATGGACACACGCGCATGGACACACACACACATGATCACACAGTCATGAACACATACACGCATTGGACATCAAAATAAAGACACAGCGTAGGCGATGGTGCGTGGGTAAAGCTCTCCTCCTCCTCACGTCCTCAGGACTGGATCGAGTTCGAGGAGATCGCGGACCTGGAGGAGCGGGCCAAGAGCCTGTTCTTTGAGAAGGTCAACGAGGAGGTGGTGCAGAAGACCCAGGAGGCCGCCAAGGAGCAGGAGTACAGGAGCGTCCGCGCCACGGCCGACGTGGTGGGAGAGGTGAGACGGCGGCGCGGGGGGGGGGGGGGCCTTTAGACCTGCCTCGTGGGGAGTGACTCGTGTTCTTTCAAGTCTGTGTAGACCCGACCTGTATTATTCTTTTTCTGACTGGTCAGTGTTTGTTTTATTTTGCGTGCAGTCGTGTGAGATCTGCCAGGAGGCGTTTGAGATGTACTGGGAGGAGGAGGAGGAGGAGTGGCACCTCAGAGACGCGCTCCGCGTGGAGGGGAAGGTAAACACCACCGCTCCACTGTCTGACCTCTCCTGAAGGTCGACCTCCGTGTTTTGGTGACTTGGTCGTGATATGCGTTTTTTAATGTGTTTTTTTTTTTTCTTTTCTCTTTCGCAGACATATCATCCTTCGTGTTTTGAGGATTACAAGAATGTAAGTAACCTCCTAAGGAATAATTCAGCCTCACAATATAATATTCAAAAATGAGTTTGAGGGGTTTATTTGGGTAATTAATGATTACATGTCTAGTGATAAAAAGTCTTTGCGGTCATGTTCTAACTGATGTTGATTGTATCTTTGTGGCACAGTTAAACTTGTCTTGGGGGCCAGTAGGGTTGGGCCAATTTTCAAACCAGTTTGGTAATTATTCAAATACCGACTCGTACCGGTTATTGTGGGCTACATAGTTGAACATAATTAGTTGAGACTACACACAAACTACAACAACAACGGTAGATGAAGATAAATGTGAGTTTGAGTCTGTTATGAGTATATGTTGCCCATTTCTCAAGTCATAAAAGTTCACGTTTAGCGTACGGCAACACAAGTTGCCGATGTAAGCAACGGGCTACGGTTCCATTTGGCAGAACGTCTCACGATGACAAATGCCGGCACACACACTTGGTTTGCGTGCTCTTCCACCGGTCTGAACTGGTAAAACCAGTAACCCGCCCAACCTTAAGACTGGCCCACTAACCCCAGGACACTGGGAAAGACGTGCGCATTTGAACAAAGTACGAGTTACACAAGAGGTGATAAGAACGTCTCGCCAACCCTGTTGACACCGCTGCTCTCCCCCCCGCCCCCCCCTTCAGACGTCCTCGTTCCTGGACACCACGCCGTCCCCCAACAAGGTGCTCACCGAGCACCCCCTCAGCGCCTTCATCAAGACGGAGCCCGGGGAGGAAGAGGAGGAGGCGGCGGCGGGCGGTTCCTGCGCGCTCTTGTCGTCCGTCAAGCAGGAAACAACGGAAGCCGAAGGCGGTGAGGTTGACAATGTGAAGGCGGAGGAGGATCAGACTTTGACGGAGGACGGCACTCCGAGTGCGGTTTCGTAGAACACACACACACACACACACTGCTGCGGTTTCTCACGCGACGGGGGGGGCTTTTCTCAGCCTTCTTGGATCAGTCTTTTTTTTTTTTTTTTTATAAGGAAAGATATTTTTTTACTCACTGCTGAGGCTGGGCCCTCAGATCGCCATCATTTGAATACATTTTTGTATTTGGATTCCACCTGTCAATTTCAGGTACAAATCTGTGAACTGGAAAGTTTATTGTAGGAATTTGTTTTTTTGAGGAGGGGTTGGGGGGGGCGGGGTTGGAAATGTATGTACAAAATTTAATTTATGAATTAAAATATTTTTTGGTATTTGTGTTGATGTTGATTTCACGTTAAATGGCAAATGGTTGTATTCATGGTAAGTGAATACACAGAAAAACTCAGATGGATATTTTTCCCACTTGGTGTATAGTTTTTGCAGAGGCAAATAATAAAAAATCGCAATCTGAAAAAAAACAAAAAACGTCAACATAAAATTTAAGCTAAGAATATACTGCATTGTTCCTGCAGTGATTCAAGTTCAGTATTGCGATTCAGTGGTTTCTACAATTAAACGTGTCCTGTCATGTTTAACAGTCGTAAGATGACAGTGGATGATTATTTTTTTGCAGAGGTTTGACAACTAATTATTTTTGGCCTGATCACTTTTTTCTTATCTAATAAAGCAAGTCTGAAAAGTAGATCTTTGTGTGAACAGTGATTGGTGTGGTGTTGGGTTTTCCTTGTTACTTATGCTTTTAATAGTCAATAAAGGTTTGATGTCTGAAATGCTGGTATTCCGGGTTTTCTTTGTGCACTGGTGTTTATTTTTTCAGCTAACTGAGTGACTTTACTTTGAGCAAATTGAGATCACTTAAGCAAAGTTTGTGCTTCACAATATCAGTGGTTAATACTGTGCTTTATATACTGCGTAATACGAAATACACGCGAATAAAAAGTTGCCCAAGGTTTAGTATTTGAGTAAACAAAAAAGTGAAAGATTGACTTGTTTTCAGGAAAATGTTTTACTGAACATAAATCACTTGGTGGTTACAGTTGATGGTCTAAGGCAGAGGAACATGGAAAATATACATTTTGCTTAGCTTATACAATAGACCTTTAATGATAAATTACACACAACAAATAATACATTTCAATGATAAAATGATACAAATGTGACATGTTTGGTACAACGCATCCCAATCATAAATTAACGTTCTCGATTTAAAACAATCTTCAAATGAATATTTCCCTTCCGGAGACGGGTGTGTAGGTGGTCCTCGTCACTTCCATAGCCAGTAGAAGCCCAGCGCGATGGTCAGACATGAAAACACAGAGGCTGCCGGGGCAGACACAACAGACCAACATGAAGAACTGCATCGCCAGTTTTTAGTGGTTATATCACTGCTCTCACTTAAGGGCTCTTTATGGTCCCACGTTCACGCGACGCAAGGGCGGTCACGGACCCCTTACGTCCTTGCGGACCCTCCTTGATTCCACCGCAACGGGCCGTGAAGTGCGCCTCCAAAAAAAATTGTCCAACCTTCCGTCGAGGCGACGCAGCCGCAAGGGCGTGTGATTGGTCCGCTCGCTAAAACCCGACGCAGGACCGTAAACGTTCACGACTGCGTCGAAGCGTCTGCGGGGTCCTTGCGTTGCGTGAACGTGGGCCCGTAAAGAGCCCTTTTAGTGTGCGTGGGTCACAAAACAAGCATCCTCTCAGGAGCAGGGCTGTAGTAGACAATCACCTCTCTGATGGGTTAGTACACGTTCATATCAACAACAGCTCCAATCAACCAAAGTCTAACGACGAGCAGAGCAAAACAGGATATGACACGCATGATTCAAGTCATGTGGTTTACTTTTGCATTCGCACGCACGCACGCACACACGCGCACACGCACACACGCACACACGCACACACACACATGCACACACACACACAAGGCCTACCTGCGAGGTAGCGTACGGTCTCCAGTTTCAGAGACTCCAGCAGGGTTTTCAGCGAGGCCACATCCAGGTCGATCTTCTTATTGGTCTCCATGGCGTCGTGGTCGAGGTCCGATTTCTGTACGACACGTCAATACAGTCCGGCTTTAACGAAAAACAACAGACTCCAAGACTCCCTCACAGCGCGTGAGAAGATTACCCGTGGGGGTAACCAACCAGTGACTCAAAGTGAACTCAAGTTAAGGTGAAGACGGATAGAAAGTAGAGAAAAGCCAGAAATAAAAGGGTGGCTGGAGGTAGCTGCTGTTTACCTTCCTGTGGAACTCTGTGTTGGCCTCCAACAGCTTTTTCTCCTGTTCTGTAAACTAGTAGGAACACAAGGCCACGAGAACACAGGGGCTTCAACAGGGGAACACACACACACACACACACACACACACACACACACACACACACACACACACACACACACACACACTACCACTGAGGTCAACGATGTAATCATGAGTAACTGTTATGTCATGTATTTTCTGTATCTGGATGCCCCAACAACGACCCACTGACTCACTCAACCTCAGTCTGTCTGTCTGTCTGTCTGTCTGTCTCTGTGTCTCTCTCTCTCTCTCTCTTGCTCTCTCTCTCTCTCTCTCTCTCTCTGTCTGTCTGTCTGTCTGTGTCTCTCTCTCTGTCTGTCTGTCTGTCTGTCTCTCTCTCTCTTGCTCTGTCTGTCTGTCTGTCTGTCTGTCTGTCTGTCTGTCTGTCTGTCTGTCTGTCTGTCTGTCTGTCTGTCTGTCTGTCTGTCTGTCTGTCTGTCTGTCTGTCTGTCTGTCTGTCTGTCTGTCTGTCTGTCTGTCTGTCTGTCTGTCTCTCTCTCTCTCTCTCTCTCTCTCTCTCTCTCTCTCTCTCTCTCTCTCTCTCTCTCTCTCTCTCTCTCTCTCTCTCTCTCTCTCTCTCTCTCTCTCTCTCTCTCTCCATACCATATCTGAGACCCTGCTTCTCTCCAGGTTGATGTCCAGCTTGGCCTCTGCTCTGACCCTCTGGCTCTCCTCCTGTGGTGGTGGAGGTGGTGAAGGAGCACAAACACACTTCATCTCAATCCGGCGGACATTTTGTAATTGGAGCACCTTGTGACAAGCCTTAGAGGAAGTGAGTCTACGTTTAAAACAGAAAGAAAGAAGTGGGAAGCGACACAACGACGTATGTGGCGGTGTCACTAGGAGATGCGAAGGACCAACGCTGTGTCAGGCTCACCGTCAGGCTGGCCTTCAGCTGGTTCAACTCTCTCTTCATTTTCTGTAGAGGAGAGAGAGACGATGCACACCTTCTGTGTTTGGTTGAAGGGATTCGGTTCATTCAGTCATTTAAGTAGAGGGGCGATAGCTTCAATGTAGATGTTATAATCTAATCTCCGGTGATTATGCTACTTTAAGACTGGGTTTGTTTCTTATATGAACCTTGAATACATTTGCATGGTGACACCATTTACACATTAATTAATGCATAATTTAATATGATTAGGCTAATCGACCAACCCTAGCCCCTATGCCAATACTATAATACTAATAATGCTTATTACTGCGTAACCACATTTTAACGAATGGGTTAATTAACAAACCCTCATCGTGAAACGCTACCCATGAGTTTGTGTGTGTACCTCATTTTCAGAGCGCAGGTTGGCAAACTCGCTCTTCTCCAAGATGACCATGTCTTTCCTGACGGCGTCCAGGTGAGCCAGAATCTGCTGGACCGCTACCTCCTGGTACCGCAGGCAGGCAAGGGGAGAGGAGACGAGGAGAGGAGAGGAAGGGGAGAGGAGAGGAGACGAGGGGGTGAGGTGAGGCAGACACGAGGGGACGAGGTGTGACTGGGTGAATGTGTATGTGTGTGACAGCCGTCGTTTGGCGTCGGGTCACTACCTGATGCGATGACGTCACCATGTCCTTGTACACGATGTCCATGTTTGCGGTGGTCAGCGTGACCAGAGCCGACACGATGATCTCAGCTTGGTTCTTTTCAAAGCCTGGGGGACGACATGGAGACGTTTTTGTCTAGACTTTGATGTACAGTAGGACCCTTATGAATATTGCGTTTATAACTGTAGTTATTTCCGCTCTAGACTTTAGGGGTTGGTTTGCTTGAAAAGAAAGCCATAAACAATAAAGACTATTCTCGACAAAGTCACAAACCACTTGTCACCAGGTCATTGACCACGGCGTGGGAGTCGAACGTAAGTTTCCTTTGCTCCAAAGGAGTCAACTCCACGTTCCTCAGTGTGTGAGTCGCCATGGGACATCCAGCCTCAAAATCTGTCAGACAAGGATGGGTCAGACACGCACGCACGCACACACACACACACACACACACACACACACACACACACACACACACACACACACACACACACACACACACACAGAGTTTACAACTATTTTCAACAATGAATTTGTGTGGTTAACATTTGAAGACTTGAGATTGTATTAAAGCTCTACTTACTCCTTGGCATCCTGAGTGGCAGCCGGGCCAGGGACCGCAGTACTGAGCTCATGGGGATCATGGTCTCTGGTCAAATAATAACTTCAAACTCGGGTTATAACAGACTAATAATAACAACACACGTGTCTCGTATCGTAGTTAAGGTTTGTCCCGACTCCCGCGGGGATCCTGACGAATAACGCTGTTATTCGGGACGGGGACGGAGACGGAGGTTTTGTAGAAGACGAAAACGCCTCAAATTCCAAATGAAAGAAGGTAAAAGTGAGCTTTATTATCGCTGCTGGGTCATCGCAGACGACGACAGTCACCGGACAATAAAGTTTTGATTGTCATTGATGACGTAGCTGTCATGGCGGCGCCCGTGGAAAGCTGCGGCTGGTTTGCTGTTCTAGCCCTCGCAGTCTCTCTGCTAAAGTGTCTTTTTATCAACGCATAGTGAGTTAAATCATCTCTTTACACTCTTGTCACTCTTGTATTTGCTTATTATTAAATGGTGGGCTGAGATGTTCATCATGGCATTAGTTGGGCTGACGGCTGACAGTGTTTTTAGCACGTCAACCGGATCTGGTTACCGCCTACATTCTGCTCACTTGTGTTTTACAAGTTGTATGTATTGTGCATCCATTATGTGGTGATAACTGTAGCCGAGTTAGATGGCAATGTTGTTAAGTGTTCCAAACGTCATGATGTCTCATATTTACCCATGACTGTCTGTCTGTCTTCCAGCCATTCGACGGACTTCGAAGTGCACAGGAACTGGCTGGCCATCACGCATAGCTTACCTGTATCCAGGTGGTACTACGAGGTTAGTTTTGGTATATATTCTGAATCCATAATACTGTGGCCCATTTATTTATGCACAGGAAATCACTGGAAAATCCTCTTGTTTATTGGACTGGTCATAAGTGGAATAGTAACAGTCTGTGTGACACGCTATGTGTAACAACATGAGCAGTTCATGAGCTCCTCAGGAGGTAATACTTGGGGTTGTCTATTCAGCTGTGTTTTCCTAGCCTGTGAACCAGACGGATCTGTGAGCTGAACTAGGGGTGTGCGGTATAAACGGCACGCAGGCGCGCAGCCTGCGCAATAGTACCTTCACGGGCTCTCATCCACCGTACGAGACAGACGCTGGTAGCGTGAAGCTGTCTCTGCATCTCAGACATAGGCATTTTCCAAAGCCAGTCCTTACGACAAAAAAGCCAGCGGTGGAACGAGATAACAAACGTCGTCACTGTTCACCTGTGTAAGGACATGGTTCCCTTTCAAAATGTCGATAGAAAGGGCTTTAAAGAGATGGTCAAAACACTCGATCCCAGGTACGCGTTACCTGCCTGCGCACACAAATTGAGATGCCAAAACTATACGGCAAGGTCCGCGACCAAGTGGAGAAAGAAATCATACTATTCATACTGGAAGTAACTTTTAAAAAAAAAGAGAAAAGATTTAGCATTTTTTTCTATTGCAGTTTTGCTCAATAAATGTTCTTAAAATACTTCTTCTATACAAAAAGAATAGCTGCCTAACCAGTATTTTACCCCTTCAGAAGCATTTTTATATCGAAATTAGAATATAAAATGAACATATCGTGATATAATACCATACTACCGTGATATAAATGTTAGTCCATACCGTACAGCCCTAAGCTGAACATATAGATGCACACTGTGGCCCAGTTGAGTCCTGTTAAAGTAGGAGTTGTCGGCCTTGTTTTCCCCCTCTTCCAGAACACCTCTGAATGGACGCTGGACTACCCCCCGCTGTTCGCCTGGTTCGAGTGCGGCCTCTCCCAGGCCGCGGTGCACTTCGACCGGGGAATGCTGGAGGTGGGGAACCTCAACTACGCCAGCCCCGCCACCGTGCTCTTCCAGAGGCTCTCCGTGGTCTTTGCCGACCTGGTTTTCATCTACGCCGTGAAAGAGTGAGTCTTTTAGAACGTTCGTGGGTTTGAGCCGGCCGACAGCCGAGTGAACGACACGGGACACGGGTCGCTTAAGAAGTCGCCGTGGTTGCATCACTTGCAGTGGGTTTGTTTTAGGCACGGGCGAAACGATTCTTTTCCGGGAATCAGTTCTTTCGGTTCCCTTCACTGTCACAAATCGTTCGTTCAGTTCGTTCAGTTCGTTAAGTCATACGGTCCGTTACGTCATTTGGCAGGGAATCTCAGGTGTCTGGCCTCACCCCTTTGCTTGTAAATACGAGGTACGCCCGCAAATGGAGCCTTTTAAAACACCAGAAGGTCTCAGACGGTGACGGTGCTCGGGGAAAACAGCTAATTTCTGTAGCATTAGCCGACGACGCCGCTGGAGCATCACACGTGTGTGGTTTTAAGAAGAATAGCCTCAAGCTGCCTCAACCACCATGAGAACGTTTTAGACTCAATCAATATAAAGTCGAGGGGAGACAAAGCTCTGTTCGTTTGTATCTTTTATTTACGTGACCAAATTTTTGTTTTATGTAAAAAAAAAAAAAAAAAGAATCAGTTCTCTTGTTTTGGGAATCAGTTCTCATCGTTCACCTTCGGGGATTCGTTCGTTCTGACCGAATCATTCGCGAATCGCCCGTGCCTAGTTTGTTTCTGTGTGCTGCTCTGAACAACAGATGTCCCGTTGACCAATCCTCTACTCTGAGGATTTTTTGTGAAAAGTAAACATTTTTGTATAACTCATGAAAGGGTAATGGGAGGACAGGAATCCAGTGTTCAGCCTCTTGCCTCTCTCGTCTCGCCCTCCCCTCCCAGGTGCTGCGGGACTGTGCGAGAAGGGAAAGGCGCCAAGGACCTGTTGAGGCGTCCGTGTTTCGTACTGGCCGTGCTCCTGCTGTGGAACTTCGGCCTCTTCATCGTTGACCGTATCCTACACCCCCATAGACGAGACGAGACGCACCCACCCACGCACGCACACACACACAGTCTGCTTAGCTCAGGAGGTAGAGCAGGTTGACTTGTAACCGGAAGGTTGCTAGTTCGATCCCCGGCTCCTGTAGTGTCGATGTGTCCCTGAGCAAGACGCTTAAGACCCTAACTGCTCCCGACCAGCTGGCTGTCGCCTTGCGTGGTCGACTCCGCCGTCTGTGTGTATTAACTGTTGTAAGTCGCTATGGATAAAAGCGTCAGCTAATTGCCCTAAATGTAAACACAAAACACACAAAAATGTAAACACACACACACACACACACGTTATAAGGTATGGACTAAAGGGACGGGTCTAAAAATGTGATATGATGATCTCATCATGTTCCCAGGTATAGTGTTGGTAGCTTTAACGTCTCCCTCAGATATCCATTTCCAGTACAACGGCTTCTTGTTCGGCTTCCTGCTTCTCTCAGTGGCGCGGCATCTACAGGTGTGTGTCCCGACCGTGCGTTGTTCACAAAGGCCTTGGGTCATGTCTGAGTAATATTGAATCATTCTGAAATGATAATAAGTGGTACCCTTGGCCCACAGGGAGGAATTAGTAGTGGAACTAACCTTAACTTCAACTTACTTTAACTACACTTCTTTTTAAAGATTTATTTTTTGCATTTTTCAGCTTTATTATAGAGAGAGACAGAGAGGAAAGTGTGGAAGACAGAGGGGAAGACATGCAGTAAATGACGCAGGCCGGATTCGATCCTGGGTCTCTGCGATTAGGACTGTGCCTAATATATGATATGCGCCTTAGCCCAGTGCGCCACCACACTCACTTCTACAATAGACCTCTGAAGAATAAGTCCCACCACTACAATCATTCATAAACATTTGACATTTGACCGAGGGAGCCTCGGAGGCGGGACCTATTCTTCAGAGGTCTAATTGTGCACCAATGAGATTGACCCTTGGACTGTTGTGGAAGCTTCTTGCAAACGAACGCTCTCTGTAATTGGCTTGGCTCTGGCTTGAACTTGGGACTCCACCGCTGCCCGTCCTGCAGGCCAGGCACCTGGAGGGGGCGCTGTGGTTCACCGTCGTGCTCAACTTGAAGCACATCAACCTGTACGTGGCGCCGGCCTATGGCGTCTACCTGCTGAGGTGCTTCTGTTTCACTCAGGACAACACAGGTAGGAAGGAAGGACCTCCAACCTCCAGCCTTCAACAGGACCGTGCATGTATTGCAAGCAAGCAAATGTATTCATATGGCTGTTGTGTACTAGCCAGTAGTACTGCTAATGTGTACACAGGCTCACCTCTAATTTTGCAGAGGGTTTTCTGATGTACTGTTTGTGCGATGCTTAGCTTTGGGGAGCGTTGTGTGTGTGTGTGTGTGTGTGTGTGTGTGTGTGTGTGTGTGTGTGTGTGTGTGTGTGTGTGTGTGTGTGTGTGTGTGTGTGTGTGTGTGTGTGTGTGTGTGTGTGTGTGTGTCCTTGTGCTTATATGCTTGCTATTATGTTTACTATTTACTTTTATCTTTGTATTGTTTGTCATTATTTGTAAGGATCCCCTCGGAAATGAGTACGGTACATCAACAAGGGGCTGTCCTTGAAATAAAGAGAATACAAAACGTGTGAGCACAGCAGTCTCGTTATGAAACCGGTTTTTCCTCCTCGTTGTCATTATTGTATCGTTGTACGTTCTGTCCTTGCCAGACGGTTCTCTGCGATGGCGGAGCTTCAGCCCCGCGCGTCTCCTGTCCCTGGGCGCCGTCGTCCTCTCCGTGACCGCCGCGTCCATTGGGCCCTTCGTTGCCATGGTAACCAAATAAAACCGGGCCGCCGCGTGGTGACAGCGGTGGGGGTTCACCAGCGGTCGGTTGACTGTTCTGTTTCCCCCCCCCCCCCCCCCCCCGGCTCTCCAGGGCCAGCTGCCCCAGGTCCTGTCCAGACTCTTCCCCTTCAAGAGGGGCCTGTGTCACGCCTACTGGGCCCCCAACATCTGGGCCCTCTACAACGTCCTGGACAAGGCCCTGTCCGTGTTGGGTGAGGCCCATGTTTCAGTTGTATCCGGTATACGTGTGTGTGTGTTTATATAAAACCGTACACTTGCCCTTTTTTTTAAATCTCCTTCACTGTCTTTGTCTCTCTCTCTCTCTGTCACTGTCTCTCTCTGTCCCTCCTTCTCCCGCTCTCTCTCTCTCTCTCTTTGTCCCTCATTGTCTGTATCTCTCTGTATCTCTCTCTGTCACTGTCTCTCTCTGTCTGTGTCTCTCTCTCTGTCTGTATCTCTCTCTGTCTGTATCTCTCTCTGTGTCTATCTGTCTGTATCTCTCTGTGTCTGTCTGTCTGACTTTGTCTCTCTGTCTGTATCTCTCTCTGTGTCTGTCTGTCTGACTTTGTCTCTCTGTCTGTATCTCTCTCTGTGTCTATCTGTCTGTATCTCTCTGTGTCTGTCTGTCTGACTTTGTCTCTCTGTCTGTATCTCTCTCTGTGTCTGTCTGTCTGACTTTGTCTCTCTGTCTGTATCTCTCTCTGTGTCTATCTGTCTGTATCTCTCTGTGTCTGTCTGTCTGACTTTGTCTCTCTGTCTGTATCTCTCTCTGTGTCTGTCTGTCTGACTTTGTCTCTCTGTCTGTATCTCTCTCTGTGTCTGTCTGTCTGTATCTCTCTCTGTGTCTGTCTGTCTGTATCTCTCTCTGTGTCTGTCTGTCTGTATCTCTCTCTGTGTCTGTCTGTCTGTCTGTCTGTCTGTCAGGTGTGCGTCTGGGGCTGCTGGACGTGGCCGGTCTTCCGAGGGCGTCCATGACGGGCGGCCTGGTGCAGGAGTTCCAGCACGCCGTGCTGCCCTCCGTGTCCCCGACGGCGGCGCTGCTCTGCACCCTGCTGGCCATGCTGGTGCGCTGCGGGCTGTGCGGTCCATGAAGGGGGTTCAGGGGTGGAGTGTTTCTGGGGGGGGGGGGGGGGCGACGGCTATCGAGACCTGGGACAGGTGGAGGGGAGGGAGGGAGAGCATTCGACGTGATTTTATTTGCTTTATCAGAGGTAGGAGGGTTATATTTTGGAGACAGCTTAGAGGCTCCGCTGCAGGGAGATTTGGTCGGGTCATGTCATTCCAGGAGCGTTACTGGCCCTTTAACGTAGTCCTAGTCTGACATCATCCCACAGAGCGTTGGTGAGGGGTCTCTGGTCTCCGTGGTAATAGACGACCACGTCCTAACCAGTGTTGTTGAGGGGACTCTGGTCTCCATGGTAATAAGACAACATGTTTCTGTGTTTACCCCACCTGGAGTCTTCAGTCTTTGCTCCTGTTCCTGCCTGTCTGATTGTCTGTCTGTCTTACTAACTCTCTCTCTCTCTCTCTCTCTCTCTCTCTCTCTCTCTCTCTCTCTCTCTCTCTCTCTCTCTCTCTCTCTCTCTCTCTCTCTCTCTCTCTCTCTCTCTCTCTCTCTCTCTCTCTCTCTCTCTCTCTCGTGTGTGTGCAGCCGGCCCTGTGGTGCGTGTGGCGGCGGCCCTGTGGTGGGCGGGTCTTCCTGCGCTGCGTGGTCGTGTGTGCGCTGGCCTCCTTCATGTTCAGCTGGCACGTGCACGAGAAGGCCGTCCTCATGGCCGTCCTGCCGCTCAGGTGGGTCTCCGCCCCCCCGGAGCACGGGCCTCCAGGAGGCGGTTACGGAGGATCATACATTACAGGATTTCATGATTCGTTTCCTTGATTCAGTTCGCCAAGAAGAATCGTTCAGAATCGTTCGTTTGTTAGTTTTTTCGTTCGTTCAGTCGCGTTTCCGGTAGCGGTGAATCACGGGTTCTCAGCCGAGTCGGTCAGACTCAGCTCCTCCCTCGTTCCCCTCGTTCTCAAACGAATCACGATCGTGCGATGGTGCGAAACGGTCGTCAATCAACACAACGTTAACTAAGTTCCTTTCAGCTGAGGAGCGCTTCATGTTCGGAATCGGGATGTTGTTGCCCCGGCTGGCTCTCGTGACGTCTCAGTCCTCGAGTCTTCACCGCTTAACACAGTCAGTGAACGAACGGCGACTCGCGAGTCAGCGTCAGCGACTCAGCGACTAGTGGGCGGGTCTGGGAGTCGAGTCTCGGAGAACGAACGATACGAACGAGAGAGAGAACTGAAACGTGGAATCGGGTCGGTTCGTTCTTGTTAAAGAGTCGTTCATTCGAACTGATTCGGTCGCAAACGACCCACCACTAATTACAGCCACCGTGCAACATGGCTCACACCTCTAGCATCGGTGTACAACAGTATGAAGGCTCAGTTATGGTTCCACGTCGACGCAACCTGAGGGGGCTTACAGACCCCTTACGTCCTTGCGGACCCTCCTTGCGTCCACCGCGAGGGCCTGACGCGCGCCTCCCAAAAATTGTAACCTTCCGTCGAGGCGATGCAGCAGCAAAGGGCTGTGATTGGTCCGCTCACTAAAACCCGACGCGGAACCGAAACAGGTTCACGACTGTGTCAAAGCGTCTGCGTGGAACTTAGAACTGAGCCTTTTAATGACAACCCTGTGATCCTGATTCTGTTTTAAATTGAAACATCAGTTTTGTCATCATTTGAACACTGGAACTCTACTAACACCTAACATCACCACGCAAGACTATACACGGGATCGGGAATATAACCGTGTTCACTTCCTCTCAGCATCCTGGCGGTTGAAAGCAGACGGGATGCTGGGATCTTCCTGATGCTGGCCACGACGGGACACTACTCCCTGTTTCCGCTGCTGTTCACCCCCGCAGGTACGTCCCTCTGCCACCAAGCTGCTGCTGTCACCAGAGCGAGACTAGCTCTGGGCCCACAGATAGGCTCGCTCACATTCACACGGGTTTTCTGCAGGAAATGCGTTTTCTAGTTGAGTATTATTATTATTATTATTATGTATGCGATAGAGTAGTGATAAGTTACTGTCTTTCTCCAGAGGTCCCCGTTAAGGTGCTGCTGATGCTGTTGTTCACCGTCTACTCCTTCAGTGCGTTGAGAAACCTCTTCAGGTGAGTCACTCTTAATATTATTAGTTTATTTTTTCATCTATTTTTTTTTTATTATTATTATTTATTCATCTATTATTTTTAATAGATGAATACAAAGTGTTAGTTAATGTATATGATAACTTTTGTTTTAAATTTTCTTATACAGGTGAGGGTACCTTTTTTAAATATAGATTTTTTTTTATGATATTGAACTTGAATTGCAAAACGAAATTGTTAAAAAAAAAAATAAAAAAAAAAATGAAAGTCTATTCTTTATAAGACGTCCATCTGATGGTTTTCGACTGCGTCCCCCCCCCTCAGCGGAGGGGGCTCCCTGCTGCACCCGCTGGAGAGCCTCTACCTCCTGGGCCTGGTCGCCGTGGAGATCCTCTGCGAGGTCGTCTTCCCCCTGTCGCCGTGGCAGCGGACCCTGCCCTTCGCCCCCCTGCTGGCGACGTCGGTGTACTGCGCCCTGGGCGTCTCCTACTCGTTTGTCCGTCTTTACGTCTCGCTTCTGACGCAGGAAGTGACGGAAAAGTCCAAACGTCTTTAACGACGACGCTGCTGTGAGCAAAAAAAAATCTAGTTTTGGTTGAAAGCCATACACCCATGTATTGTATAGTGTTGTACAGTCTTTTCTTTGTACATAATTCTGATAAATCCGTTGGGATGCGGTGCTGCTATAGCAACCGAATCTTCCAGCACATCAAGGACCAATGGTTGACGATGGATCAATGATGGGCAATTAGGATTATTTGCCTTTTTTTTTTTGAATCACTTTTATATTTGCAATGTTTGATTGAATAAAAAAAGAAAGTATGATATTTGATACATTTGCTGTATTTTTGTATCAAAACAGTAATTTTGTTGTGTTGTGACTGTTGCAGCGGTTGGAGGAGGGGGGGATATTCAGCAACAGCTGGTCTAGATAAATGATACTTACACATTTGCAAATTGATACAAAAACACACTGGGCAAACACTGGGCAAGGCAATGGTTTAGTTTTGTTTGACACGTTTTGCAGAACATACCAGCCATATCCGTGTTACCGTATGATTCAGGAGTTGACTCATCAGGAGTTTGATATGACCCACTTGCAGGTAAATGCATTCTTACAAGGAATTTCTTACAATGAGTACGAGCGCTTGAGTGAATTATCCAGTCCAATTTTTAACACATGATTCTACTTTCGTTCAGCTAAATTCATCTAAATCTAAATCCATCCTGGCCGTTTCCCTGTGGAGTTCAATGGGGTAAAAACAGTCGTGTAGTAAATAACCGTAAACGCTGGAAAATTCTTGATGAACTTTATTAGTAAGGCAACACAGAGCATGATTCATTAAAACAACCATTAAAATGACAAATATTAACCTAATGTGCAGAGATTTAAACAACACAGTCCGTCTTCCTGGGACAATCTCTGACGTTGTGGTGGTTAAACATACAATAACTTCTTTCTTCTCTCTCTTTTGAAGCGGTGCAAAGGCTGTATTATTTTAAAAAAAGCCTCTTGACTTTTGACTCTTGTGCGTAGCGCTTAACCGTTGGGTTAAGCTGGTTGGCTGACCCAGATCTGGGTGACGTTACAGCTCAATCTCTCGTGTTCCGTCTGCCTGTCCTTCAGTATTCGTCGTGGCTCATTTCCTCTTTAGCGACTAAGAGCGAGAGACAGACAACGCATGCATGCATTGCGTTGACTTACATTTAGGGAAGCCACTAGTCCCTGTCTAACAAACGCGCATAATGAAATATGTAACATGAAAGAAACTATGTGCACCAGGCAATCCACAGAGAGAAGCGGAGGGTAGGGTAAAATCAATAATGTCATCGATAAAAAGGGAGATAAAGTTAGGTAGAGGAAGAGAAGTTTTTTTATTTCTATATTAGTACTAGTTTAAAGCTTGTCAAGCACGGTTATTACTGATTAATAGATATTCTCGCGTTCTTATTTTCAGATTTTTGTCGTGATTCCAGCCCTGCAAGCCAAACCCCAGGTCTATCATGTCAGGGTCCCCATGTTTGACCTCTACCGGTCTGTACGACTGCATACACCTCATTTGCTGCTTGAGTATTCAGAGCATCGTTGTGTTAAGTGTTTGAATGCCTTAAGAGCAATACGTTATTGATGTGAGAATAACAGGGCAAAAAAAAACGTCCATAGAATTGGCAGAAAAATCATATAAGCGTGTTGATTGACGTTGAACGGTGTGAGCCTACGGTTCCAGCAGATAAGGGGAAGCACCTTAAGACGTTGTCGTTCCACCAAAACCCCCACACAGGATCACCCCTGCCCACTGAAGAAGCTTAATCCCTCTGGAGGATTTCACCGCCGTGTTAGGTTACATAATCAGCCCATGCCGGGGGTGTCAGCTCTACGGAAAGGACACAGGGAAAGTAACACTAACTCAAGTCACTCATCCTAATCAGCTTCTTTTCCTTTTGCGTTTGGATTTGAGCTTTGGATTCGGTTTGCAAGTGTACGCTCGTGTAGCTCGTGGCTCTTTCTTCTTTACAAGTGAGCTCATGTCATTCTCCTACACAGTCTCTTTTGATCTTGTGCGTTTGCGAGTACCTGCGGTACAACCGCTCACGTGCCATTCGCCCCCTGAGCAGTATGGTGAGAGGTCCTGCCACCAGTGCCTATAAAAAGCTCCTCACGTTGCTAGGACATGGCTCTCGGTGGGAAGTCTATTGGCTCAGTCTGCTAAGGCTATTACAGCGTTAGGAGGATAAGAGGACACCACACCAGCCTGGTCACGTTGTATGACCGGGCACAGTTTGCCTCCGACTGCTGCGCTCACGCTGGGAAGCTGCCCTTGGATCGGTCGGATTCAGACAACCCAATGACATTTAGCTCTCAGTTGAAAACGGTTTCTGTATACTGAATAGGACGATGATTTTTTACAATTCTGGAACAAAATACATTGTCTGGAAACAAGCATTAAAGAAAGAGCGTGACAAAAAGAGGGAGGTCTTTTCACTAGGACTTTTGTGATCGCCAATTCAAAACACTGCTGTAACGACCTCTGATTGTTTGGCTCGCTCTGAAAGAGTAGCATGGGGGAGTTGTTCACCTTGCAGGCAGTAGGTCAGTGCTGCTAAAAGAGTATTTGTTGTTGCCAAGACATTGCCAATTTTTTATTTTCTTCCGATCTTTTTCCTCCGACTTCCTCCGACGTCAACACCGGACCTTGTCAGACGCTGTCATCTTTTAATCCATACATCCAGACACACAGCGTGTGTCCTTGGGAAGGTGGCCATCTTGGAGGTACGAGCGGTATCGACGGGTCTTGCGCTTACAGTCTTCTCTCTCCCAACCCTCGGATCACCCGTCCGTCAGGCTGAACTGCTGTCGTCTAGCCAACAGTAACTCCTTCACCTCCAATCAACGGGCCTTCTTCTAAACACCAAAAAGTCAGGCTTCTTCATGGGAGAGATTAACTAGACAAGGTGGGGGGTAGGGGGGGTGGGGGTGGTGGGGGTGGTGGTGACATTGAAGTCCCTGAGGAAAGTGTAGGGGAGAGGGAACTTCTGGTTAGTGTTTTTTCCCGTTCTTGCCCTGCCTCCACCGGCCTCGGCCTGCCTCCACTGGTGCACCCAGCAGCTTCTCAGCTCCTCTCCTAGAGCCCCTCAATGATGATGATCAGGACGGGCGTCAGGTCCATCATGGTCTTCAGGGTCTCCATGATGTCCGGGTGGTTCTTGGCCCCGTCGATGAACTCCTCCAGGGTCAGCTCACCTGATGGGGTCGAGACCCCAAGGGTGGAGGGTTAGATGGAGCAGTTGGAACTGGGTGATGTAGTGGTTGAAAGGTTTAGCAGTAGCTGGGAGACAACCTTTGTTTGGTACAACTAGTACAGCTAGTAAAGTATGTTGGATGGATGTGTCCGGTGTATCTATGAGGTGATGGGGGAGAGCAGCGTCTCTGATGGACGGGAGTGGTTTCTCACCTTCTCCCTTTGTGTCGATCCTCTCGTAGATCACAGACACTATCTGCTCTGGGTCAATATCCCGGTTCCTTGTGATGTCCTGGATGGCCTGGAGAGAGAGAGAGAGCGAGAGAGCGAGAGCGAGCGCGAGAGAGAGAGTCAGTTAGTAAGACAGACAGACAGTCAGACAATCAGACAGACAGGAACAGGAGCAAAGACTGAAGACTCCAGGTGGGGTAAACACAGAAACATGTTGTCTTATTACCATGGAGACCAGAGTCCCCTCAACAACACTGGTTGGGACGGGGTCGTCTATTACCATGGAGACCAGAGACCCCTCACCAACGCTCTGTGGGATGATGTCAGACTAGGACTATGTTGAAGGGCCAGTAACGCTCCTGGAATGACATGACCCGACCAATGGGGTCAACCCTCCCCTGAGGAGGTGTTAGGGAGAGCCCTTTCCTGCGGTTTGATTGGATAAGCTCATCCAGGTTATAAGAGTTCCTTTAATTCAGCTTAGCCCGGTCCGGTTTGATCTTGAAGGGTCATGGAGAGTTCTGTTCAGTTCTGTTTGAGATGCTGGATCTTGACAAATCTAGATCTAGACAAAGAGAGCCAACTGAATTGACCATTCTTGAACAAACTTGAGATGACTAGCTACGTGTTCCCCAACCTGGTTCATTAAACTCTGACTGACTGATGATGGATGATTTGTCGTCACATATTTAAGTTTTTGATGTGTTCAATTCATCATGACCAAGTGATTTAAGGGCTATGAACATCCTGATCTGTGTTTAGACAGCCATTCTTGTGTACTGGCTGTATTCAGTGTGTAGACTGCTGGTTGATCTTGTGTGGTGTGAGTTGAGAGATAAACAGACGGATAGACGGAGGAGGCCATTACCGAAAAGATGGTTTCCATTTCGTCTCTGTCAATCTTTCCGTTGCCGTCCTGGTCAAACAGTTTGAAGTACCACTTCAGCTTCTGGTTGATCTCCCCTTTCAGCATCAAGCTGATGGCTGCGATGTACTCCACAAAGTCTATGTACCCATCCTGGAGTGGGGGAGGGGGGGGAGAGAGACAGTGGAGGAGAGAGAGAGCGAGTGAGGAGGGATGGAGAAAAGCAGAAAGCAAGAGAGAGGTTAGTTGATTTAAAAAAAAAAAAATGATATCACTATAAAATATACATTATTATTACTATATTTGTTTTGCAACATCTGGTGACTTGGTTTGTCGAGCGCTTTTCGACTATCGACTCTCCTTAAGCAGACACTGTATTCTAAAGCGTTTAACAGTGCATGCAGACCAGGCGGTTGAGATTGATGATCTTAGTCAGATGCCTGCAGGTCGGCACAAAGGCTCAAACATCTCCGATGGTCCTGACCACGGGCAAGCGGCTCTGTGGTCGGTCGGATATGGACTTTGGGAGAATGAAGGATTACATCAGGTCAGACCTTTGACTTTTCCTAGATTGCTTAAATATTCCCAGTGTTTAGGATGGAGGGAAAGCCAGAAGGTCTGTGAAGGTCGTCTGGGGTCTTGTAAATCTTCCATCTGAAGACTGGAGAATGGCACTGCCAGAGGTTAGGGGTTCCATCCCCACTGAGGCTAACCGTGCTCAGGACACCATTTTGGAAGATACTTTGTATGAAAGCCTCCAGCAAACAGAATGTATGATAATAATACGAGCATCAGCTGGTTCTCTGCTCTTCCTCTTCCTCTTCCTGGGGTCAGGGTCAGGGTCACTGACCTGACCCTGACCTCACCTGACCCTACATTACATGCCATGAACGATATTTCAGAGAGGACTTCTTTTGTTACTTAGAATTTTAAATGTTTCCTTTGCTTTGGTATGAATAGTGTACCAGATCAACACAATGAACAGGTGGTCATTTAACCCATGATTAAATATCAATCAAAGAGATTCACCCCAACAATAATTGCAGTATTGAAGTAACCTGGTTCACGCTGGTGTGCGTGCGCATGTGCAGACAGCAAAAGATCGACTTCCTCTTGTGGACCAGCAGGCTCCAGGATTTGCTATCTGTGCCGTAAACCAATTAACCATTTAGCCAATATCATCTCCCCTCTCTGAGAGCCTTAGTTTCTTCACATCTGCCATTCTTCTGTTGCACTTTCACATAACTTTCACACGCACTCAACCCGCTGTGCGTTCTGCATGAACAATCAATTGTAATTGGGTCAGAACCTCACCAACACCACAAGTGAGGCACAATTAAATTAGACTTGTTAAACCCCTAGTGGTTCTTAGAGGAAGGTGACCTTAACTTGGCTTTGGGACTAACCTTATTCTATATATACATGGTCACCGTCATGATTTCCCATGCATTGTCCTTCACAGATCTTGCACTACATGAATACCCCCCCCCCCCGGAGCTCAACTTAAACAGCCCACGGCTCCTATCCTGACCGCCTTCACACTACTTCACCACGGAAATAGTTACGAAGAGAAGACATTTTAAACCCCAGTCCCCACCAGCTCTTCTGAAAGAAGATACTTGAGAAAGGAGACATTTTCATTCTAGAGCCTACATAGTGATCCCTATGTAGGCTCTAGCATGAAAACATCTCCTACAAAGCCCATAGACCATAGTTTCACCATAAAGGGAAAGGCTGTATTCTTTACCCCAGACAATACAATTACGATTACAAACGCACTCAAAGCAGCGCTGTGTGCCCCCATGCGTGTTTGTTTGTGAAGGGTCGACTGTACTACGCACCCCGTCCATGTCGAAGGTCATGAACACCTGGTCCACGTAGCTGTTGGCGTCCTCCGTCATGCGCTTGAGCCCCAGGATGGCCTTCAGCTCAAACAGGGTGATGAGGCCGGACGGAGACTCCCGCATGAACTTGTTGTACCAGTGGTGCATGTCCTCCGCCAGGATGTCGTCCAGGTTAGAGCCGTGGTTCCCCATGGCTCGGCACTCAAAGGGGGTGGCCAAAATCGCCCAAGAGTGGCCAAAATCGGGGGTCCAAAATCGGCTAAAGGCTTCTTCTCGGATCCTCGGTGAGCAAGGGCCCCCACGCTGGGAGCCACCAACCTTTGGGTCGACTGGTTCCAGCTGGCTGACGGCTCGGCTCGGCTGGCTACTTCAGCCGCGCGGTGATGGAGTAAAAAGACAGAACGCAGAAGATGAGGAAGAAGAAAATAAGGTACAGGACAAAAAGGACCGGAGGTAGGGGCCGGTGCACGGTCGTAGAACGCATCTGGTTTGTTGGAGCTGGCCCGGGTTCAGGCTGCACGGCGCGAAGCAGAGAGCAGGACTCAGGAGTCACTAACCCTCTTAATTCCACCAGGACACTGTTGACAGAGGACAGAATAACGGCCCTAACGAGATAAGGCCAAAAGCTTTCTGCTTTCGGTCGGCCCCGCCTAGAGGATTTATAGTCGTGGCAGGGCGGAACAGAAACGAGGGAAGGATGGTTATATAACACATGCCTTTTCTCTCCTGCTTTGACCTCCCAATATCTGATAAGATGTTTTTTCAAATAGGGCACAGAAACGTGTGCCGCGATGAAAAGACGGATGTCGATCTTTTAATATTTACTTGTTTTTTTACTTAGCAGGCATCTTTGTCAAAAGCAAAATGCAGGTCGGTCGGTGCGAAAACTACACCGATACCATGGAACAGAACCAGCAAACGACCCTTAAAACATGAACACTATAATGGTGTGTGTTCCAGATGCCTCGGACACCAGCCTTCCGAGTTGCAAGTGGGGAAATCTCCCGGCTTTCTTGCGGCATTTCTCGGAGGCACGCCCACTTTTGGTCACACCCCCTTGGAATTCTGAGAGTAGAGCGAGCTCAGTGATGACGCTCTCAACGAAGAGATTTATTTTCTTTGTAATTGTACCACGTTGGTCATTTTAATGTCGATTTTAAATGCACTTACACACTTGATTACATTGCTATTTTATTCCGGTCACCAATGTATGCATTGCACGGTCTTGCTGTGCGTGCAATACCAACGCAAAGTTGTGTTGTTTGTCTTTGAGCTGGTTTGCTAAAGAGGCTAATGTAGCTAACAATAAAAACGACTAGCAAATGACACGACACGATCGTCAAAGACGAACGGGAACGCTATATAAGTGCTACGAGACGTAGGAAATGACGTCACAAGTTGCAACTCCGAAGGCTGGTGTCCGAGGCATCTGGAACGCACCGTAGGAGCGGGAAAGAGTAGAGCGGACCTTTGACCGCAGGACAGGAAGGGGAAGGGGATGAGCTTCACCGAGGTGAGGACAGCACCTTCTCAGGAACCCGGTGCAGGGGTCAGAGGCGAGGAGGAGGAAGGACAGTCAGACAGGATGACGACACCAGAGGAGCAGGCAGACATGGGTGAAGGACAACAGGAGGCGTGGTGGGGACAGAGCTGGATCAAATGTTGCACGCATCGCACGGCAATGCCAGCAAGCAGCAGCTTAGAGGATTACGGGCTGGCAGTGTATGGGAACGCCGCACACAGGGAAAGTGTGCTGTTTGGGGGGAAACTAGGTCAGCGACGGACTGTTAGGAAAAAGGGAGGGGGGGGGGGGTGGTAAAGTATATTATTTTGTACATAAATCCACACCCAAATAAATATCCATAAGTCATATTCATGAGGCTCAGTTTGTTTGATTGAACGTGATCGCATGTGTGTATATATGTCTACATACTGTGTGTGTGTGTGTGTGTGTATATAGAGAGAAAGGGAGAGAGAGAGAGAGAGATTGAGATAGACAGATGGGGCAAGAGAGAGAGACGTAGATTATGTCAATGTGTATTTTCCCCTGAATAAATTAAGGTTTTGATTGATTGATTGATTGATTTATTGATTGATTGATTGATTGATTGAGGGACACCCTTCATCACGAGTGGTGGAACGGACGCCGAGCCAGGGGAACGCCCTGCCAGCCACTCCCAGACGTACCGGGAGCCGACGATCCCGGGCCGCGGTGCCAGCCAGCCTGACGGCGCTCCGAGGTCCCGGGCTGCCGGGTCTCCGGGGGTCAGGAGGAGCCAGAACCCTCTCAGGCTGTCTGTGAGGTTTGGACCCACTAAGCTGCCTTCATGTACGTCACAATTATGGAGTAAAATAGGGGCTTATATCTGATGCATTTCTAGTAGTACTCACTATATTTTGTTCTCGGAATCCCTTACTAAATCCACATTCATATTCTTCCGTGCTCATTAATTATTGATGTAAGAACCGGTTTGGTGTGAGACGGTTCTGAACAACGACTCCACCACAAGCTCCTCCGCCTCTGCCGTCTAAGCTCTGACATGAGGAGGAGGAGAGCAGTGATCCTGTGGAAGGTTCTAGGAGAGCCGACTCCATCAGCCTGATGATGGCAGCCAGCCAGAGGTGGTGGTGGTGGTGGTGGTGGGGGGGATGGGTGGCTCAGCCCAGGATCCCCCCCCGCTGGAGTTGTGCCAAGGCAGGCCGGCTCAGCGGGGTGGAGGGGGTGGAGGGGCTGGGGCAGGGAGAGGCCAGAGGGATTATACCCGGGGCCAGTGCGCCAGGAGCTTAGAGGAACATCCAGGGACACGCAAGGAAGGAAGGGGGAGCGTCCGTGTGTCCCGATCTCGTGTTGTCATTTTTTAATTTCATTGTATGTTTGATTCTATTTGTTTTTTTATTTATTTGTTCACTTTGACTGCCAAAGTATGTATGTAAAAGTGTGCTGTAAGTAAGGTAAGCGGCATCAGCTCAGGGGGTAGAGCGGCTTGGCTGGTAACCGCGAGGTTGCTGGTTCGATCCCCGGCTCCTCCAGCTCGTCAATGCTCCTGACGAGCTGGCCGTCGCCCTGCGTGGTCGACTCTGCCGTGAATGTCAGTCAACGCTGTAAAGTGCTTTGGATGAAAGCGCTATATAAATGACATTTGCCAAGGTTGATAGTGTTATCTTCTGGTGGAGTGGACCCCTGAGCTACTCAGGTCTTATCCGTTGATAAGTTAGTTTATAAAGTTTATGTTCACAAAGGAAGGATCCAATGGGAAACTATTGGCAGTCATGTTTTGTGAAAAGAATAATTGCACCAATGACCACAGAGTCTTTCACATAAAATATCGTGTCCTTTTACTGTCAAATATAAAATTCAAACATTCAAAGCATTCATTGTTTAAACATGGTTGACATATTGAGACCACAGCTCTGCTGATAACACACAGAAGCCCAAGTAAGCAATTAGGTTTGGACATAAGCTTTAGGAATCAATAATCAATAATACTTCAAATAAAAAATAATCAAAAGACATTATCAAACATCCACAATAACAAATTGTACTGGCTTCAATTTAAAAAAAAGAAGAGAGAGACTGATTTCACATTGTGTAGCAGACAACATAACAGCATTGGGCAGCAGAATACCATACTAGGAGATTAAAGCTGGAGGCTTGAATAGAAACGCAGCCCTCTGGTATTGCAGTCACACAGCTTTACACTGATGAGCACAAGAAATGTAGAGCCAGGGCCACATGGTCTTAAGGGCTGATTATGGTTTCCACGTCGACGCAACGCAAGCTGGTCCACGGACCCGTCACGTCCTTTGCGTCCACCGCGAGGGCCGGACGCGCGCCTCCCAAAAAATGTTAACCTTGCGTCGAGGCCGGGGCAGCCTTTGCAGCAGCGAGGGGCTGTGATTGGTCCGCTCACTAAAAACCCGACGCAGAACCAAAACAGGTTCAGGACGAACGTCGAAGCGTCCGCGTTGGTCGTCGCGTCGCGTCGACCTGGAACCGTAATCAGCCCTTTACGCTTTACCAAATACTTCCTAGTTTCCCTTGACACATCATGGCACCATGGTAGCGTGTTCCACCGTCAGGTATAAAGGCTGTGTCACACTCACGCTGCTCACTCCACAAGGTCCTGCAGCGTTTCCCCCGTTGAGACCTCAACGGAGCCGATCCCTTTGCAGCGCGGTCCGTTACAGTCTGAGGTCGTGAGTCTGAACGTCGCCGGAACCACAGTCAGTCAAACCAGTCACATCCAAGTCCCATTCATCTGAGGTGAAGCAGACACAGCAAACACAGAAATGTGCAAGATTTAAGGAAAACAAACTTCCTCAATCGGTTAGGTTAGAGACTAACAACAACAAGGACAACGGTATACACAAAGCCTCTTAAAATTAAACGCGGTGCTCCAGACAAACCCAACATGTTCAAAACAATGCGTCTGGGATCTGGGCAACATATGGCAACTCCCAAATATGGTGGACATGGCTTTTAAACTGAGAAAAATAATAAGTGAATGAGATGATTGGCAAAATGACACTCGGGGGAACTCCGTATAAAAAAATTCTGTGTAACAGTGTTGGACATAAGGCCTTGGTTCAACCGAAAAGAAATCCAGACGCACGGCAACGTCTCCGCC